>NC_042997.1:71819286-71834286 GCF_006345805.1 Octopus sinensis
TATGGCTAACCACTAAGGGTGGGTGTTTCTGTAGCTTGTAGCCGCAGGAGAGCATCTTCTCCAGCTGGCTATTGACACACTTTCTGTGCACTATCGGTATTTGCAAAGGGAGGTCATCCTTCTCTCGTCAACCTAAGTGATACGCACGGACTGCAGTTTCTGCTTATTGACCCGTCATCAGCGCACGACAATCACCGGTTTTCGATGGAAGGGTCTCAATGCAAATATTTATATACTTTTTCCAGTGACTTTTCGTCACTGATCTTAGTGGTTAGCCATATTGAGATGGCAAATATGCTTCACATTGTCGTGCAGTTACTGTCTATACCTCGTTCAGAGATTTATTATTGCTTGTATACACTTTTTCAAGATCGTAGGATCGCGGTTTCGATTCCCAGACCGGGTATTGTGAGTGTATCTAAAGCTCCACGATGCCTGGCAGTGGGTGGTGGTGAGCCCTGCTGTACTCTTTCACCACAACTTTCTCTCACTATTCCTGTTTCTGTTGTACTTGTATTTCAAAGGGCCAGCCTTGTCACACTCTGTGTCACGCTGAATCTCCTCGAGAACTACGTTAATGGTACATGTGTCTGTGGAGTACTCAGCCACTTGCACGTTAATAAATGAGCTGCGATGTCACTGGTGCTAAGCTGTATCGGCCTTCGCCTTTCCCTTGGATAACATCTGTGGCGTGGAGAGGGGAGGCTGGTATGCGTGGGCGACTGCTGGTCTTCCATAAACAACCTTGCCCAGACCTGTGAATCGGAGGGTAGCTTTCTAGGTGCAATCCCATGGTCATTCATGACCGAAGGGCGCCACAACAATATATTATATAATATAATATAAATAATATATAAATATATGCATATATACATACATACATACATACATACATACATACATACATACATACATACATATATGTACATATATAAATAAGAATGCAAAATATCACCTACAATTGCTAGAAATAAGAGCTAAAAGATATAACTCGAATAGCCACACAAAATCACTAACCTCATAAGATGTTCAAAGACACTGCGAGCGGCAAGCCCCCAAATTTTTCTCTAGCGAGATAAAACTCACCGAATGAAATAAGTTGAAACGATACCTGATTGGTTAAATTTCGAAATCATATGATAGAGTCTTATCAAATTATTTCATTCAGTGACTTTTATTTCGCTGGATAAAGATGTTGTGGCTTGCCGTTCGCAGTACCTTTCAACACCTCAAGAGGTTGGTGATTTTTGTGTGGCTATCCGAGTTACGTTTTTTAGCTCATATTTCTGGCAATTGTAGGTATTATTTTGCACCCTTATTTATATATTCTATCTTCTTTCTACTTGTTTCAGACATTAGACCGCGGCCATACCGGGACACCATCTTGAAGAATTCTTAGTCGAATGAATTGACACCAGTCCTTTTTTTCAAACCTGATACTTATTCTATCGATAGCTTTTGCCGAACAGCTAGGTTACGGGAACGTAAACACACCAGCACAGTTGTCAAGCGGTGGTGGACACACGCATACACACACACACACACACACACACACACACACACACATACACACACACACACACACACACACACACACACACACACACACACGTATATATGCGTATATACACTTAGCGGGGGATATGCAACATATAATGGACAGATTTTTCACTGAATGTGTACATTTGGGACTCACAATTAGTCTTTGAAGAATCAAAGTAATGTTTACTCCTGTGTCAGGACAAACATATTCTCAACCAGGCATTCTTATGTATAGAACAAGGTTCGAAGTCATTGATAATTTTGTTTACCTTGGAAGGACACTGTCAAAAGATGGCGGTCTTGATGCAGAGATATACTATCGAATAAGGAAGGGAAGGTTTGCATTTGGAAGGCTCGAAAAGCGAGTATGAGCAGATAGAAGAATTTCCCAGCAGATAAAAATCAGCGTTTATAAAACGTGTGTATTGACGGCACTTCTTTATTTGAGTGAGACGTGGTACCACTTACAGGCGTCATATGAAAATACAGGAGAGATTTCATTAAAAGTGCCTCAGGTGTATCTTGGGAATGTTTCATACAAGATACAAAAATTTTGCGCATGGCACGTTGTAAATCAATTGAACATGTTATCATGGCTCAAATGAGATGGGCTGGACATGTTATTAGAATAAAAGATGACCGATTCCAAAGCGTCTTTTTTATGATGAGCTCAACTCTGGGTAAGCGACCACAACATAAACCGAGGAAAAGATATACAGACGGTGTGAAACAAAATCTGGAGAAACTAGATATGAACAAAAGTGATTGGGAAATTGATGTTCTGGATCTGAACAAGTGGAGAGATGCTGTTAGGTCTGGTTGCAATGCCCGGGAGGAAAAGATGATTCAGCGTTCTGAGCTTAAAAGGGCCTGTCGCAAAGGAACAATTGAAACGGAAATCAACAGTGAACATTGATATGTATTATGTGTGATCGTGTTCTGTTGTCAAAAGCAGGGCACGTGAATCATATGAAATCATATGAAAATCGAAATGGCCAGGTAGGTAATAATCGTGAACCCCAACTTGTGTCATATGTTACAAAATTTGTAAGACAATATTTGGACTTAATAGGCATATGCTAGTTCACAAAACATTCCTTCAGAATCAAATTCCTAAGGGCAAAGATGTAGAAAAAACTTGAGGGCTCATCAATGGAGGGATTGTGGTGTGTGATGGGATGTGGTGTGTATTTATGGGACGGTTATCATCTGTCAATATGAAGCAATCTTCATCATATACATACATACATAATACATACATACATACATACATACATACATACATACATACATACATACATACATAAACGTAAACACTGCTTAGCGCAATTACTCCGATATTTTTCTCGATCGGACGATCTACTAGCGCAAATCAGTCAATATGTTGGCTGAAATATGTATAAAGCTATTAGCTTTGTCAGTTCGTTCAGGGTTGTCTCTCTTAGGTGCATCTCATCGACAAGAGTCAATAAACCCGAAATATCAATGTCTGAAATTCCCGATAGAAGGCGACACTGAACGAACGGAGTGTTTTCACACCTTTTTACCGTAAGAGAGATTTTTCTCCACAGTAAATGCAGTGCATTTGGCTTTAGCAGTTGAAATGTGTGACAAACATATTTCAACTAACCTAAATACCTAAATTGTGATTATACGTAAACACTGCCCTGCGCAATTACTCTGATCTCTCTCTCTCTCTCTCTCTCTCTCTCTCTCTCACTCTCTCTCTCTCTCTCTTTTTTTTTCTCTCCTTCTTTCTGTGTTTTTCTCTCTCTGTGTATCTTTCTGTTGAAGAGCGTAGGCTCGAAACGTTAAAGACTTGTTTTATTTATATTTCCTGAGCGCCATACTAATACAATTGTTCGTTTGTTTTCCACCTGCCTTCGTCTTTTGTTTATTTTCATAAAGCTTCCCGTTATATATATATATATATATATATATATATATATGAAGGCTTTCTTTTAGTTTCCTTCTACCAAATCCACTCACAAGGCTTTGGTTGGCCGGAGATTATAGTAGAAGACACTTGCCCAAGATGCCAGGCAGTAGGACGGAACCCGGAACTATGTGGTTGGAAAGCAAGCCTCTTGCCCACAACATACATAACTGATCACTGTCTACTAGTGACTGAGGAAGATCTTCACTGACAATTAAAAGCATTGTGCATTCAGACAAATCTATATTTTACACTTGTGACCCTACTGGCGACCACTGAACCCACCTCTAGATAAACCTACGCGTCCACAGATACTTGAGACCATGCGTCCTCCATTCACACTGCTGGAGGTACGTTTTCGAACAACTCGCTTAAATTCTACATGAAAAATGCATACTTTTTCAAAACAAGCACTTTCTTTTTATTTGTTTCGTCCACTGGTTGCGGTGACAAGCATTGTTTTGCTATTTGACCTCCCATATTTCACATGCTTTCAACAAAGATATTGCACAATTTTTACATTGAAGACTTGGTTTCTGCTAGGGGCGCTTTCCACAAACAAGTTCACCAGATAACATCTACTTGGGGATCCTATAGTCATTGATCCGAATAAGGTGTTCTGTCCATAGTAAAGGGTGCTTGTGCATCATCACCTCAATGCTTAGGACGTTAGCGTCCCTCAAGTCCCCTGTGTCTGAAGCCCACAAGGACCAACCAACATTCAGAATGTGTCTCACAAACATCTCTGAAGTAAGCGCTGAAGGATCCTTACATGACGCCAAGTCTCATATGAGTAAAGTATACACACGTGCCGCGCACACGCATACACATGCGTATATATGTAATTCTTCTGTCCCTCTGCTTCTACTTCTCTCTCTTCTCTTCCCACGTGACCGGCGTTCGGCCAAGCCTGTTCTTTCTTTCTTGGTCTGGCTGTTGTCCGTACAACATCGATATTCCTCCCTGTGTTTGTGAAATCTTGTAACCCTGCCGTAAGTCTTCATTTCCCCGCACGCCAGCTTAATTTAATTCGTCCTTAGTCGAAAGACACCTGTTGTTATGTCCTGTTATTATTTTATTATATTTGTGTAACATTGTCCGTTTTTTCCGTTTTTGTTTTTCTATACATTCACTGCTTTCTTCCAAGGAATCTAATGCTCTTAACTTAGTTTTTCCTTGGGGCTGTCCAGATTGGAGCAATCACAAGTAAAATCAGCCGAAATAGCGAAGATAATCTGGTACTTGACTGAGGAAAGAAAACTTCGAATGACCCGTCCTTGCTTTCTTTGTATCGTCTATCTGGATGTTTTGTTGTCCCATCTTTGTATCACCTAACTGTCCGGATGTTTTGCGTTCTTGTCCCATTTTGTATATATATATACACACACACACACACACATATATATATTCTCACTGGATAAAAGCCAAAGCATTCCAGCCTCTTGTCTTAACTTGTTAGGTAAGTGCTTATCACACCCGACTTGTATCGGATGTCTTCGTCCACAACTGTTCTGGTGGTCCATCCTGAAACCTTGAGGTCCTTTGCAACGACTCTGATTGACTTTCTGGGGGTTTTAATCGATTATTTCTTAGGCTTTTTATACAAAGTTATGTGTTCTGATAGTATTCGGACCCTCTGCACGCGTTTGGCGTTTAGCTGCTGGTGTTGGATCCCTGTTAGCAGCTTCCAACTCCTTTCAAACTTTGACAACAAAGAATGGGGAACTTTGAGGAAGGAAATTATCTCTGTATCACTATGCTGCACTTTTAATGCAAAGATTACAGCGTGCCTTTTCATTTGCTTCGTCAACTTGATGCCCGACATTATTTATCTGAAAAGTCAGGTAAACAGAAAGTTAGAAGAAAGAACGCTTGAAAGAGATGTCCTAGAAAAACTGACGTACTCTGTATCTTAGTTGAGCATTTTTGTTGCTTCCATAATTTCTTGAGATTTCATAGGTTACTAGAATTTCTAGCATTTTACTGCTACGAAGTGAGTCAAAAGTTTTTGAGGAATGTGCAAATAAGAGAATATTCGAAGACTTTTCGCTCAAACACTTCTATAATTCGTTTGACCAGTTTTTCTATTTTTCTAAACCCATTCTGGTGTCCAAGAGAATATTTTCGAAGTTCGTCTGGACATGATTGTGTATCATTATATTACAGATGCCATGACTAATTCTACACGTCTTTGTACCAAGACTAATTCTACATGTCTTTCTGTTCAAAACCATTTTATATAATACAGTTCTATATTTAAGAGATGAGGAATTATGTACATTATTTACATTTGACGGATATTTGTCCCCATCTTGTTTGTTGTTAACACAACGTTTTGGTTGATATGCCCCCAGCCTTCATCAGATATCTTGGGGAAATTTCGAACCTAGGTTCTCATTCGTAAGGTGTTTTTCGATGTCATCGTTGTTGTTGTTGTTTTTGTTGTTGTTGTTATTATTATTATTATTATTATTATTATTATTATTATTATCATCATCATCGTCATCGTCATCGTCGTCGTCGTCGTCGTCGTCGTCATTATTATTATTATTATTATTATTATTATTATTATTATTATTATTATTATTCAGGTCACTGCCTGGAATCGAACTCGGAATCTTGGGGTTAGTAGCCCACGCACTTAACCACTACGCCATATGCACGGGCAAATGGCGTAGTGGTTGAGTGCGCGAGCGACTAACCCCAAGATTCCGAGTTCGATTCCAGGCAGTGACCTGAATAATGATAATAATAACGACGACAACAACAACAACAACAACAATAATTAATAACAACAGCAACATCGAAAATACCTTATGAATGAGAACCCAGGTTCGAAATTTTCCCAAGACACCTGATGAAGGCTGGAGGGTATATCAGCCGAAACGTTGTGTTAGCAACAAACAAGATGAGGACAAATATCCGTCAAATGTAAATAATGTAAATAATGTACATTTTATATAAATTATATAGAGGGCGCAGGCATGGCTGTGAGGTAATAAAACAAAGAAAAACTCGCTTTGCAATCACGTGGTCTCGGGTTTAGGCCCACTGCGCGGTACATTGAACGAGTGCCTTCTGCAGTAGGCCCGGGCTGATGCATACCATGTGTGTGAATTTGGCAGACGGACACTGTGGAGGTCCGTTGTGTGTGTGTGTGTGTGTGTGTGTTTGTGTGTGTGAGTGTGTCTGCTTGTACATTTGCATTTGTCTCCCTTTCCATCGTTTGACAACCGGTTTTAGCTTGGCAAAAGATATCAATAGTATAAGTACCAGACTTTAAAAATAAGTACTGGTGTGATTTGTTTGACTAAACCTTTTAAAAAGGTGACCTAGCATGGCCGTAGTCCAATGATTAAAACAAGTAAAACATAACAGACATCGCTCAGAAATTTAAAACTTTCCATTCTATCGATTCTCTTGTTAAAATCCGACCCGAATGAATATCCTCAATATGACTAACAAATATGTATTTCTAATCCTAAATAACACAGATAATTTCAATTTGGGAGGGTTATGCCGCCAGTATACCCGCAGTGGTTGTATTTCACTTTAGTTTTATTAATTAAACAGATAAATAGTTAATTGTTTAATTGGTTTAAAATTTTGACACAAGGCCAGCAATTTCGAGAGAAGGGTAAGTCGATAACATCCACCCCCAGTGTTCAACTGGTTTTTATTTCATCGACCCCGAAAGGATGAAAGGCAAAGTCGGCCGCGGCGGAATTTGAACTCAAAACGTGAAGTCGGACGAAATGCCGGTAAACATTTCACCCGGCGTTCTTCC
This sequence comes from Octopus sinensis, assembly GCF_006345805.1. Classification (NCBI taxonomy): domain Eukaryota; kingdom Metazoa; phylum Mollusca; class Cephalopoda; order Octopoda; family Octopodidae; genus Octopus; species Octopus sinensis. Next base: position 71,826,552 of record NC_042997.1, read on the forward strand.
AGCTCAAGCCTTAGTTAATTGATTAATTGGCCTGTTAGAAAGTTCTTTCTTCACAGTCCTCTCCCTTCTCGATGATGATGTGCCTCTCTCCTCCACTACTACATTATCTTACCATGAATTACATGTATAATTTTGTCACAGATTCCTTTCCGACCGCTTAAACAAACATACGTTAATATAGTTATATTATAGTTAGAGAGGTAAAGATTAATAACGCAGTCTCACTTATGCAAAACAAATATTTCATTGACAAAAAGATTAATTGAAGGAACGCTTGATTGCTTTGGGTATCAACATATGAAAACTACATGGAAATTCTACGAAAATATTTCAATTCTTTCTTATAGCATGTAAAAATGTTCTTTAATTATTGATTATTGTTCCTACCAGTTGGAGTTTTTGTCCCGCAGAACTGGTCCTTCGCCATATTTACTGTAGATCTTCGGTAAATCCGATGTGGTCTTTTAAGTTTAATTTCATCATTGTCCTCATCTTCTGTTTTCTGAAAAGTTCCCTTTAAAGGTTCAATGATGTAATCCTCATCAAATGTTCGAATAATTCCTTGCTGCAAGATAGAAATAGAAAAAAGAGATATGAGTATTTATAATTTAGAATATGGATAAATAATCGAATTATAGTTTGAAGTTCTCAATATATTTTAGCTGGATATTTAATATAATCATAGCTAGAATGCCCTAATCGTAGGTCAGATCTATGAGGGTTGACCACTTGCGATTCAAACAATAATAAATTCTGAAATATGGCAGAAGTTGGTTTAGCAAGAACTAGATACTGAAAATTAAATACTGTTTGCGAAAGCAAATGTCAGAATATAACTGGTATGATGCTCTATGATTTCTGGGATCATGATTTTTTCTTCTTAATAGGTACAGGTGTGGCTGTGTAGGAAACTTGCTTCCCAACCACATATTTCAAGGTGCAGTCCCACTGCCTGACACCTTGGGCAAGTGCCTTCTACTATAACTTCAGGCCGACCAAAACCTTGTGAGTGGATTTGGTACACGAAAACTGAAAGAAGCCCGTCGTATATGTGTGTGTCTTTGATCTGTTTGTTCCCACAGCCGCTTGAAAGCTGGTGTTGGTGTGTTTACGTCCTTATAACTTAGTAGTTCGGTAAAAGAGACCGATAAAGTAATATGCTTAAAAAATAAATCCTGAGGTCGATTTGTTCGACTAAAAAACCTTCAAGGCGGTGCCCCAGCATGCCCGCAAACAAATGACTGAAACAATTAAAAAATAAAATCTTGAGAGAGGCAATTTGATAGTTGCATGGGGTTTAATATGTCATATTTTATCGATTCATATGCCGGCTCTATGCATTTGGCAAACCAAGCAACTGCTTAAGCTACTTGTATCCGGGAGCGCCAGAAAAGGTAAAAATATGTAAGAAATATTGGCGAAAGTAAAGAATAAGTACACACGGTGTTTAGTCTTAGGGTTAGGGTTAGGGTTAGGGTTTAGGGTTAGGATTAGGGTTATGGTTAGGGTTTTGTTACGCCGAAAACGGGTGGTGTACGTATTCTTTACCCCCGCCGAAATATTTCTTTATTAACCTCAGGATTTGTTGTAGTCGTTTGAAAAATGTTTTAGTATTAGCAGATAACTGTATTATTACCAGCTGAACCATTGTACTCTATAAACTACTACCCATGGCTACATTCAGCAAACACTCCTAACTGGGAAAAAGAAGCACTTATTGTAGTGCTAGCCCTAGGGTGGTGAATACCTTGGCTTAGAACCTGCTTACATGATATTTCAACTTTGAACTAAAAAGAAAGAAACTAAGGGCTGCATAGCGTTTTTAATTGACATTTTCCTACCCCATTCATACTGTCTGTTAACGTTTTTTGACTAGTGCAAGGCTTCATTTTATAGGAGTTGAATGTAATCCAGTGCGCGATTTATCGGCTCCAGATCGATAAAAGTAAAATCAATTCAGGTGGAATTTGTGCTCCAAAGGTAATGTAATAAAACTAAATCCTGTAATAAAATTATTTTGGCACTACTGTTTCATTTTATACACGAAAAGAGTACCTTCAAGATTCTATTTCTATGAATTTAATACATAAAAATAGAATTGTTATGGTAGATATTTTTAACGTCGCTGATATAGCTTTCCCCACTCAGGAGTTCTTTATAAATATTTTGAAATGTAACTTGTTGCAACTTTTAGCTGGAAACTCTATGCTTTCGTTCTCTGATTTAATATGTTTAAGATGTTCTTTTAATGATCTCTCACCCTTCTTGGGTGTAACAAGAAATAACAATAGATGAAGTAGAGCATTATTTTAAAACCCAAGCTATCAAGTGATGAGTAATGTTCTCAGACAATCAAGAGACGATTGTAGTCTATGAACTACATGTGCAAACAATGCTACAAAAGACACAAACAACACATTATAAAAAAAAAGAAGCTCCTATTACTAAGATTACTCTTGGGATTTCATCTCTGCTAGATGAAAAAGAAACAATTAAGAAGACGATGCCGAAATGTATAATTAACAATTTATACTTATATATACGCATGCGTATGTAAATTCATCTACGCATCTACACACACACACACACACACACACACACACACACACACACACACATAAATATGCCTTTCTACTATAAGCACAAGGTCTGAAATTTGAGAGATTGGGATAGTCGATGACATCGACCCCAGGGCTCAACTTATTTTATCGACCCCGAAAAAATGAGAGGCAAAGTCGACCTCAGCAGAATTTGAATTCAGAAAGTTAGGATGGCCGAAATGCCGCTAAGTAACAGCTTGACTAAAAAAAAAGATATAATATTCCGAAATGTTATAGATGCAAGAAATACGCCTTGCTATCCGGGCATTACTTCTGCATATAGAGACGGTTACAACTTCTAAATATCGTTAAATATAATTGGATGGGGACGGATGCACGTTCTTTATCGCTTCGGATCACGTGGTGGAGTTGGTATTTCAGTAGCTGCTGTCGGCTATTGCACGGTAAACGATGTAAAGTTTGCGGGTTGGCATCATCCAGCTAATAGCTTACAAATTAAGCAACGGAGAACCCGTTTGATTGTAGCAAAATAACAGTTCGTCTTCTCTTCAGATACAGCGAGCTTTTGCAATATAAGGCAAAGATTATGAAATGCTATTAAAGGCTACTATGTATATATAGTATTAATAAAGTACGGAAACCAAGTATAGTATTTTATGCTTTATAAAAAACATATGATCGTTTCATATCCGCAGTTGTCATCACGGTATTAACTACGGATGCGACATGACGTAGTAAGGACATTCCATAATGAAATCCGTCGGAAGGATAATCCCGAGGACAAAGAAATAAAAACCCATAATATGGTAGAAGCCATAGCCACTCATAATAAAAAGGAATACTGGCGGAATGTACCAGAGAAGACCTTTATAAAATGTAAGCACGACATACCTGATATAATGATTTGGGATAGAGAAACTGTGCACAGTTGTGGAAATTAGCGACCCAGCGGATGTTAACGTAAAGCTGAAGAACAGTGAAAAAGAGAACACCTATGCTGAACTATTGAGAAATCTACAGTTACTCTATCCGGATTACAATTTCAGGTTTATACCGATAATTATTGGGGCCCTGGGGTATGTAACACACTGCTTAAATACCAATCTTGAGAAATTAGGCTTCTCAGAACCAGAAAGGAAAAAGCTAATTCGAAAACTTCAGATCCAGGCCATCACTGGAACTATAAAAATTTTGTAAAACTTTCCAGAAGTTTATCATTTAAATATATATATATATATATATATATTATATATATATATATATATAATATATATATATATATATATGAGCATGTCTAGATATGTAACTATATGCATGAGAATACATGCATAAAACATGCAAATATGCACATACATACAAACATACATACATACATACATACATACATACATACATACATACATACATACATACATACATACATACATGGTGGCTGCCCCCTCGTTATCGAGCATGGTCGTTGCACGAAGCTTAATCAATGTTGTTATGGTGCAATGCCTGTGCAAGAAGATTTTTTAAAAAGTGAGTCAATCCCACTCACAAAGCAACAGCATCCATATTCCGAAAAGAAGAACAAGTCAACATCATCGGTAACCACTGAGCCGCAGGTTTTATGTCGGAGTTATCCCAGTTACCTGAGTTACCTTCTCCTAGAAGGATGCCCTAACAAAGGCTGGGAGTCCTTCACTCCCAATGGTTTAACCGAGCGAACGGATATTCAGTCCGATTATTTCTATGTCCCCGCGCATGATATAGCCTAAAGACATTTATTGGATGGCCGTTGACTCTCAAGAGTTCCTCCGCTCTTTGACGGGTTTTGTTTTTCATCCCGCAGGGTGTCCAACAAACACCCTCCTCACCAAGCAAGCTTGGTGGGGTTGCCAGTTTAATCGCCGACGACCCAACCATGCAACAGGTTGTACTGGGTTACATGTTACCAGTAGCACTCGAAAGTGACCTGACATACATACATACATACACACATATATACATACATACATACATACATACATACATCCATCCATCCATCCATACATACATACATACAGACAGACAAACATACATACATACATACATTCATACATATATACATACATACAACATACATACATACATACATCATACATACATACATACATACATACATGCATGCATGCATGCGTAATACCTTGTTGATGATGTCGAAATTCCAATGAAGGAATCTTGGGTCTAAGTTAGAAACAGGTCCTTTCTCTATTGGCAAGAAATTTTGAAACTGAATAATGACATGCATACATGCATACATACATACATACATACATGCATACATACATACACACCCTGTTGTTCATGTTGAAATTGCAATGAAGGAGCCTTGAATCTAGGTTAGAAACTGACTCTTCCTCTATTGGCAAGAAATCTTGAAATAAACTGAACAATGACATACATATATATATATATAATTTCCGTTTATATAATTTTAAGCATTGAAAATAATTCTTTCTAATTTTCGAGAAAAAGAAAAACTTAGCAATGACGGAACTTAAACACTGCATCTTCGCTTACCGACAGTTCAAGGTTAAATGCAATGCCCTGAAAAGTGAGACTGACTGTGAATTGTACAACCACCCAAGCACTCCTTTCACAAGCTATAGAAACATGATTCAAATATCGTCATTGTGTGATTCCTTCTGTGTGTTATAATATCTAACAATATCTACATTAAGGCTTTTGCAATTCATTCATAATTTCTATTTCAACACATAAGAACCATAACAACCAGAAGGATTTCGGAAAAATATGGAACTCTAATTTTTTTTTCCTGCTATAAGCACAAGACCTGAAATTTTGGGAGAGGTTGCCACTTGATTACATCTACCCCAGTGATTAACTGACACTATTTTATCTCTTCCCTCTTTCTCTGAAAGGATGAAAGGCAAAGTCGATCTCGGCAGAATTTGAACTTAGACCGTGTAGCCGGAAGAAATGCTACTAAGCAATTTGACCAGCGTGCTAACGATTCTGCTAGCTCACCACCATATGAAGTTCCAAAAGTTAGCCGGATCGTTAGAGTGTCGGATCAGACGTCTTAAAGTAACTAGTTATATCTTTTTGCGTTCTATGATTGGGACTTCACCGTAATCAGCTTTTCATCTTTCGAGCCCTTATCTTTCGAGCCCACTCAGTTTTGTCTTTTATTTAGTGGAACTATGCACTCGGGTTTTTTTTTTTATTTTTATAGGAAACATATTGAATCGCATTCCTAATCCACAACAAAGCTGAATGTATGAGATCTGCGTTTGTATATACATACGTGAGTGCACATATGTGCACTCACTGACAACAGGACTGCTAATTCATTTCCAGTTTAAACAAATGCATAAAAACTGATGAATTTTGAAATTGTTTAATTAACGAAATTACTACACATTTATTACACTTATTAGAAACAAAATACTTGATAATCACACTAATTATATGTCAATTTTATTGTTGTAACAGTGATAATCCTCCCCCACCCATTGATTTATTATGGTTATTCAATGTATGTATCAATCCGTTACGGTTGAACCTTGTGCAATTTTCATCGGTTTTCGTATAATAATAAGCACGCACGTTTTCCGTGGCAAATAGTCGTGGCTGTTCTTCTTAGACTATAAAGGAGAAGCTGTTATGCCAGTTTCAGTACGGGTAGACAAAAACAAAAAAAACTAAAAACGTTTGTATAACTGTTAGCTTTCATTGAGAATGAAGTGAGGTTAATACTTAAATGTATTAAAGCGGCTAACTAGCAGAATGGTTAGCACGCCGGGTATCGTTCGTCTTTACGTTCTGAGTTCAAGTGCTAACGAGGTCGACTTTGCCTTTTATCCATTCGGGGTCGGTGAAGTAAGTACCAGTCGAATACTGTTTTCTTTTGATATCGGTCTCTGTAATATATCTGGTGTAATTATATTGATATTTTCTGCAATATGTACAGATTATAAAGACTTGAGATTTTGTTTACACCTTTCATGAACATTTTAAAATAATTTCCAAAACAACCTATTGTAGATATTTCTATTTCTACTCTTCACACTTTGGTCATCTCTATTTCAAGTCACTTGTATTTGGATAATTTCTCTATTTCTTTTAGAAATACATTATCTTCTGTTAGATCTAATATATCAATTAGAAGGTACATGCTTTCTAAGAGATCTTCGTCAAAAGTATGTGTTTGTTTAAGTTTGATCTTCCTATCATAGTGGATTTGTATATCACAGAGCATAGCGCCTTTTCTGGCATGTTTTTATGCTATTTCCTTTCCACTGGTATTTTCTAATGCTGGCACAACTTCCAGTCAAAATCACAAATTTGTCATTCCTGTAAATATATTCTTTCTTGGCTAAAAATAATCAGCCAGAAAGAATACTGTTCATAGTTTCTTTCCTACCCTCACGGATTCTGAAACTGCTTAGTGCCTTATTACATGTTATTCTACCTTTCTTGATCATTGATATACAATTGACAGAGAATGGTTGTAGGAGCGGCAAATTGATTAGCCTGGTTGTTCTGCTCTACGAGCTTTCTTGGTAGACGCAAACGTTCGCAGGTGAGTTAGCTGGGAAGTGGAGTAACGGTTAAGGAAGAATGCCGAAAGGAGGAAACATTTCTGCTATATACGATTGCTAAAGGCAGAGTTTAAGATTTTTGCCAAAATATCAAAGGCAATATCAATTCCGACTAGACCTAAATACTACATGGTGTTCAGTTTTGCGTCTATTCGTTTCAAACACGAATTGTTTCTTACTTTAACACAATCTCACGTTCTTTGCGGAATCATCAACTCATCGACGGACTAAGACCGCTGGCCAGAGTTAAGTGTTTTGTACATGGCTAATACTTAGTAATGTTGAAAAGTTAGATTCAACTAGTATTCCGATATCCTCACCATCTCAGCTATCTGTCGCTCTCAGCGCTTGAGTTAACACGAAACCTATAATTATGCACTAGTTCAGATACTGAAATTTGTCTCAACGTATCCCACTCCATTATACCCTTGGCCAACAACCCTCTTTTTTATACTTATTTATTTCCGTTACATATTTTACATGCATCGCTTCACATTTTCTTACTGATCCTTACAGCTGATGTGTTAGTCTTCCTTTGACATCTCTTATTTTCCCTGATTTGTGACTCTAAACCAAACAATTAAC
>NC_042997.1:71839286-71894286 GCF_006345805.1 Octopus sinensis
AATGGTGATGATGATAACGATGATGATGATGATGATGATGATGATGATGATGATGATGATGATGATGACGACAACGATGACGACAACGATGACGACAACGGCACCGCGATTTTGGTGGTGGTAGTGGTTATATTGGAGGTCTTATTCACTCATCCCTGTACAAGAATAATAAATCATTGTTATTATTATTACATGCTGAGGCGGTGAACGAGTAGAATCGTTAGCACGCAGGACAAAATGTGTAGCAGCATTTCGTCAGTCTTTATGTTCTGAGCTCAAGCTCCGACGAGGTGGACCTTGCTTTTCAACCTGTCAGGGTCGATGAAATAAATACCAGTTGAGTACAGGGGTCGATATAATCGACTCACCCCCTCTCACAAGAGTTCAACCCTTGTCCCTATATAGTAGAAAGGATTAATATTAGATAATGATAATTTACACAGGTGCAAAGCAACAAATGTTTGATTTTATAAAACGGCGAAGTCTGGTACCTAATTTTTCGAATATACAACTGATGCGAACGAAAGTTAATTACAGCCCGACGTGAGCACGTATCATATAAAAGGAAATCTTAACCGTAGTTTCTGTTTTCTGTTAATCAGAAAATATATTTTTGAACATGGGTTCGGGAGTGCGCTGGTCATATGTTTCCCAAAAGCACTTACTACATAATTTCTCAATATAACTTTAAACATCTGTTGTTAGGGCATAGGTTTTAAGAAGAATTAAGTGACACGACACCCATGTCTATTCTGAGCCGCAACAATTGCACCTACAAGAAGAACCGAGTAAGTCGAATTGCTAAACACTAAGCCACTTCAACTCAGTATAGATTTCTGAATTTGGCAGTAACCGGTAACTAGCTGTGATCAAATAGTGACTGCTGCCTTGCTAGAGGAACCAGGAAGGTAAAAGCTATTAGACAACACCCAAACAGAGAAGGAATTTCTACCTTGCGGACTAGATTATGGACATCAAAGGCTAAGGTACCAGCTCAAACAGAAAGTGTTGCTCAAAAAGTTGCACCCTTAGTAGGCTATCAGCAAATTGACGATATGAATTCACAACGCAACAAAACTAAAGCTAGAGTCTCCGATTCGACACTCAATTTCTGAGTCACTTTTGATTCCCTATAAAATGAAGGAATGTTTCTCAATATTCACAAAAGTTGCAATCCTATATGCAGACAAAGATGGTACAGTCACGTTTGTGCATTGTAATGTCTCCTTTACTGTCAGCACGTTTAGCGCTATACAACACCAGACTTGAATAACAGAAAGCCTACCAATCGAGAAGGGTTTGCTTATCATAGAAGAGGTTAAAAAATGCATAAACAGATTAAAACTATCCAGATTTTAGATAACATACATATTTTCCACACAGCTATTGTACTTCTGTAACTACATCTATAAAGTAAATAATCATCAACTATTCCACTTCTAAAGTAGAATAAATACCTCAGAATTATGGAAGAATTAAAATACAGTCACCTGTGATAAATCTGTAACTACGTCATCTTGATAAGAATTTCCCTTCATTGTAATTACATCCTACGACGAAACCAAAACGACTTCCACAAAGCCAAATCAAAACAAACACAAATCCTTAGTTTTAGAAGAATCATAAAAGAACTCAGAATTTGCAAACAAAATTAATCACTCGTCTTCGTGGATTTCTCTAAGGCATATGTTAGTGTCAACAGATGGGCCTGTTGAACTACGATATCCCATGCGAAATTAGTAAAGCCATCACCATCATATAGGAAAAGTTATCAAGCTTTGTACAAAGTACAGACAGCCAAAACACTACACGCCCAGAGCACACACACCCATAATTGAACAACTATCCCCAATAAAATAACACTGCATATATTTTTACATAATGGTCACCCGATACTATATCACCAACAACTCACATTCAACACATTTTCTTCCACCCATTCATATAACACGATTCATTCAACACATATCTAAACAAGCGGCACCATCAAAATATCATGACCTATACTCTCACATACTCTTCACAATTACCAGCTGATAATAGAATACATAAACTCAAAAAAGCATAAACGAGACACAAACACCACCCACCAAAATAACACAGCTTCACATTGATTGCACATCCCCCCCCCAAAAAAAACAACAAATAAGCGAAAAGCTAAAATAAAACTGTTAACAATAAGAAATCTCACAATTCCCCCACCGCCACCACCACCAAAGTAAACATGATCTAGTATATAAACACAATTCTACATTCTAAATCTCCAAAAGACAATACGATAGGAAAACAGAGGTGTACCTCGTAGTGCAGTAGAAACCCCTATAAAATTACTTCAAGATAAAACAAAATATGCGGGATTCATATAAACCTCAAACCGTCTTCAAAATTAACAATGTTAGGCCACAATGTAACAAATAATAAACTTGATATCATTTCCTGCAACAAAAATGACAATAGCGACGATCGTCACAGGTAATACCAAATGGATATAATGCCGTGAATCACTTGTCTTGGATATCACAGTTAAGAAATGTGGCTGTTATCTTGTTTGTAATTGATACAACTGGAATGACACACAATCACTTCTGAAAATATTGCTATAGTGCCTATTAAGGATTTGTATCGGACCGTCCCAAAAAATCACTGTGCTAGGGAGCTATGTAAATATCGTTAACAGTATCTGTTGACTTTAAGCATTTTTATGCACGTTTCTCAGGCTTATATAATTCGTTTTTATTATAAGAGAAGAAGTTCTTCATACATTTCTTAAATCATAAATAATAAAGATTATAATAGTACTTTCTTTATTTCTCACTGAATATTTCATTATTTAAGGAAGGAAATTACAGAGTGAAAAATATAAAATTTTAAAATTTCAACAGGCGTGGCTGTGTGGTAAGAAGCTTGCTTTGCGCATTCACATGATTCCGGGTTCAGGCCCACAGCGTAGCACCTTGGGCAAGTGTCTTCTATTATAACCTCATGCCTACCAAAGCCCAGTGAGCGGATTTGGTAGACGGAAACTGAAAAAGCCCATGTGTGTGTGTGTGTGTGTGTGTGTGTTTCTGTGTGCCTTAATGTCTGCGTTTTCCCCCACTACCACTGCTTGACAACCGGTGGTGGTGAGTTTACATCCTTGTAACGTAGAGGTTCGGCAAAAAAGAACGGTAGTATAAGTACCAGATTTTTTTAAATAAGCACTGAGGTGAATTCATTCTTCAAGGTGGTTCCCCAGCATGGCCGCAGTCTAATGGCTAAACAGTCTAATGGCTAAAACAAGTAAAAAAATTTAATCTAATAAATACCACTACTCGTGCGCGCATACGTACGTACATGGTGGCTGCCCCCTCGTTATCGAGTATGACCATTGCACGAAGCTTAATCAATGTTGTTATCGTGCAATGCCTGTGCAAGAAGATATTTTTTTAAGTGAGGAAAGGCTGTGCACTGAGTCAATCCCACTCACTAAGCAACAGCAGCCATAATCCGAAAAGAAGAACAAGTCAACATCATCGGTAACCACTGAGCCGCAGGTTTTATGTCGGAGTTATCCTAGTTACCTGAGTTACCTTCTCCTAGAAGGATGCCCTGACAAAGGCTAGGAGTCCTTCACTCCCAATGGTTTAACTGCGCGATCGGGTATTCAATCCGATTATTTCTATGTCCCCGCGCATGATACAGCCTTAAGACATTTATTGGATGGCCGTTGGCTCTCAAGAGTTCCTCCGCCCTTTGACGGGTTTTGTTTTTCATCCCGCAGGGTGACCAATAAACACCCTCCTCACCAAGCGAGCTTGGTGGGGTTCTCGGTTTAGTCGCCGACGACCCGACAATGCAACAGGTAGTACTGGGTTACATGTTACCAGTAGCACTCGAAAGTGACCTTACATACACGTACGTACACACATACATACATACATACATAAACTAATTTGAATGTGTTTCACTGGAACAGGCGTTTTAATATACTCCACTCTTATATTATAATATTCCAAATGTTGCGTCATTTTAATATAAAACTCAATCATAACAAAACATGACAAAAAATTTGTAATCATCAATCGTTGTCCTCATAAAAATTACAACAGGTATATAGCCCATTGTTTGTATTATAGTGCATTGTTGTACCATTCAAAACATTTTATTCATTTTCTTTAGTCCCAAGTCAGACTGTTGGAATAGTTTACCAAATGTGGATATGTTATGAGATGTGAAGTCCAAATGGTCACTCACGTGAACTATTTAGAATTGTAATTAATTAAATTAATGAGATATAATAAGATTAAGGTACTATTATTTTTTGTTACTTTTCCCAACTGCTTTTTTTCATCACTGAATTTAATGATCCAATATCTAACATTTATAATATAAGGCTGTCTTGCTGAGAGTCGAGTAACTTTGAACGCCTATTCAGGTGCTGGATTTAATTAAGAGTCAAATAAAAGTAAATAATAGTTCATTGAATAGCTGTCTTCTTAGTCCTTATATTAAGATTATCACACACACACACACACACACACACACACACACACACACACAGGTCACACGCACTCAGAAAATTTAAGCTGCCTTTACGAACATATGCAATTATGCATAAATATACCTTCATATATTCCTGCTTAAGACTGTATCCGTCGCTTCTCATAGTACTGGATCGTATTCTCTTCCAAACACAAATACATACACAAACGCACACACACACATACACACACACTACTTAATTCGAGTTCAAAACTGCTATGTTACACGCGCCACTTACACACTCTTTCGAATGTTTGCTTAAATCCTTCTCCCTATTATCTCTTTACAGCCAATCCCAAATTACTAATAACACACCCTAAAATAATGGAAGATAACAGAGCGTGAAAAAGAAAACAGAAAACAAAAAAAAAACAAACATTTCCGTTTGTGATGTTTCATTGCGCTTAGTAATTTCAGAAATAGGATTGTTTAATTTGGAATATAAATATGAAATCTATAAATAAAGTGCTACAAAGAATAACATCCCCAATCTGGCAGTGATCCTAAATATTACATATAATATAAAATTATAAATACATGCAAATACAACGTCTAATATAGAAAAGGACTATTAAAAGAAATCAAAATCTTAAAAAAAAAACCCTTCATTTTCAATGCTTCAGAGATTTCACTCCAGTATATATTTCTAAATGTTGATAGTTGAAAATCAAGTCAAGTCGATGGCTCTATATGACATTTTTATAAGGTATCATAACAAGGGAAAATCCAATATATTTTTATACGCTTATTTCTATTTGCAGCATAGCAAATATCCCTTAAATTGAAAGGCTGATGGCATGCTACCAACAGCTGTCGACAATATAATTAGTTTTGTAGTTTCCATGATAGTGTGTCTAATTGCGAAAAGTAAATTTTCACATATTTTTGTCACCACTAAAATGATTTTGCCTCCTACAGAAATAGAAAAGAGAAAAAAGTTATGTTATACATTGACACGGCAAATATAGTACTACTTAAGATGAATTGTTACGTCAATTTTACGTTCTTAAATTGGAAGAATATTTCAAATATTTATATAAAATGTTCTTCCATTGACCTCCTTCAATATGATTGTTCAGCAAAATGTTGTTCAGTTTGTCCTAGTTACACTAACTGTGTTCGAACTTTCAAGTTTTTCGATTGGGGTTCTATTTTTTAGGTCTTAAATATCAAGACAGCATTACTACGATAAATACTAGATGTCTATGATAAGACTAACCAAACGAGTCCACTACACAGTCTTTCTATCGGATAGAAGGCGCAGGCCAATCTCTTGCCAATAGCGCACTACCTTCATAAATAAACGATATATTTGATAACGTTATCATAAACAGACACCATACACGCGCGCACGTAATATATTAAACTATATTCTATACTTCCATCGTCAGTGAAAGGTTCTATGAGATTCTGTTTCTCATAAATACAGTTTTCTGTCAAGTAAATGATATATAGAATATATCCTCAATGCCCGTCGTTATTTTCATTTTATTCTATTTATTAATGCTTTTGCGAAATAGAATCTCCTTCGTTCCAGACCATTTTAAATAATTCTATTTGCTGAAGATCATTTTAAGGATGAAATAGTAGTTTTGTCCGAGTTATTTAGCAGGTGAATGATAGAAGTGTATACGTTACGGCTAGGATGTCATATATACGGTGAAGCAAAAACTTGATCAACTTATTTTATCATTTTGATTACATTTTACTTGCTGGGTCCCAAGGAAAGCGGACATATAACCGAGCCTAGAGATAGATTATAGTTGAAAGAATCCAGGCCGGAGAGGATTTCAGCAGCACACATTGCGACAGGGCAATCTGGCAAAATATTCTCGATACAAAAGATGCGAGCCTAATGAAAGCCACAGTATTTGTGAAAGCAAATATGGTCAAAACATTTGCTAATATGAAGAGTGTCAACGTCGTTCTCTAAAAGTTGGAGTTTCGGTAATACTGAGAAGTTTATGAGTTTGTGCGACTATCTTGTTCAACTCTTATAATATCCAGTTCAGAAGATCAAGTGTAGACATGAAGATAGGCACCGCAAAGTGTTGTGTAGACGATATACTTGTAAACTGAAACGTCAGAAGGCCATATCGTTTTCAACTTTCTTGAGGTATTCATTCTTTGTGCTCTCTTTATAAACGTGTCCATCATAGTTGACATTCTCATCATGAGAATACAAGATAGTTGTAGCATTTCCCTGGGAGTATATATGTATGGGTGTATGTACATATATATACATATATATATATATATATATACCTACATACACAAACACACACACACACACAACACACTCACACACACACACAACACACACTCACACACACACACACACACACAACACATTCATTGCGGCTAAATTTGTTTTTAAGAGGCGACTTCCGAGTTACATTCCCCCTTTTCGGTACCGTGTATATTTATTAAAGTAGTTTTGACTTTAAGAGTCCCTTACAGCGTGAGGCATTTACGTGTAGTAATAGCCCTGAATATAATGAATGTATATATATTTAAGGGTAATAATGATATATTTCGTATACATTTTTTCCCTTAACTGGTTTTTCACGTTAGCTACTTGTTAAATTCTTTTATAGATTTTTATCCTTATATTTAATTGTATATATATATATATATATTATATATATATATATATATATATATATATATATATATATATATATATATATATATGTATATGTATATATTTATGAACTTGTGTATACATATTTGTATAATATATATATATATAAATATATATATATATAAGTGTGTGTGAGCGCATTTGTTTGTACGTCAATGTAACAGGTGCAACATTAATCCGATGATTTAATGTTGTTCTTCACATACTCTTGCATTCACAGGATGTGTACTTTTCACTGTTTAACATAAAAGTCGTGTCATTAATGAGATGATAGAATAGAAGGGCATAAAATATGATTTTCCAGGCAATTGCCACTTGCTTATGTTGTTAAAATAACCAGCTAATAGTTATCGTTCACTGACAGAGTGAACAAATCATGAAGTCTATAAATAACTTTCGTCTTCTTAAAATTCACTTCTAACAACTATTCCCTACAGACCAAAACCAACCTAATACACTCCCATACATTGGCACTACCTCGGTTCGTAATTTTACGCAGTCTGGTGGAAATTCTTACATTAGTGTTATTAATATTATTATTAGGGTCCTGTTCTGACAGAATTGTTAGGATACCAAAAAAAAAAAAAATGCATGTCAAAAGGCATTCATTTCGGCTTTTTACGTGCTAGGTTCAAATCCCGAAGAGACCACTTCTGCTTGTTTCATCCTTTTGCCTTTTTCATCTTTTATTGACAAAATCAAGCCCCGTAGTCAATTTAATCGACTAATCCTCACATCCAGATTTTAGGACTTGTGTTTATATCCGAAACAGTTATTATTTGGGTGAAGATTCATTCGAGTATCGGATAAAAAGCCGAGTGGTATTTTGATATTAGATCATCTTTTGCATTTCATATTACTGAATTCGTCAAAAGTAATCACGAGTCATGTACTGACATTAATCCAATCAGTTACTTGCTTTCCCAAGAATGTGTATCATTGTGCAACCATTGCATCTTGAGGTTACATGTAATCTACTTCATGGAAACATTTATGTTACTCTAAGCTAGGCTAATTTGTTGGTGAGAAGCCTTTATTTTAAGGAGCGTTATCATCTAAATTTTACAAAATATGGTATTTTCCTGTAATTTCTATCAACAGCATTTGGTGTCTGCCACCTTCTAATCACGAAGTTGTTCTTGTATTAGTATTCTACATATTTATTTCCATTTTGCTTTTTCAACCGTCTTTACAGGATTATTATTGCTTGACGGCAAAATCATATAAGTGTAGATAACCTGGATATATTGTTATTTAAAAAATATCTAGGTAGTTTGCTCCTACTTCCAATGATGTATTATTGTACCCCACAAAACCCATACAATTCTTCATTTCACTCCACAATTTCGGGAGAATGTATCTTAAAGCTGAACTGCTTCTTTTTCTTTTTAATAGTTCCCAAAGGAGGCTGGTAACCATCATGTTATATCAACAAATATATTCTAAAATTACCATAATGAAATATCCTAACAGAATGCCACTGATACTCTCGTTGTTGTAATTAAAATGACTTGGTATTGATGGTAATTTTCCTCGGACTGGTTTTAATCACAATAATTTGTTAATTCTCGTCAATAATTTATGTTTCATTATTTCATTATTTTAGGTCTCTATTTTTTATTCACTTACTTTACTAAGTTCGATTTATCTTTTACTGTTTGTTTGTTTCAATCATTGCCTTATGGATAAGATCGAGAAGCAGGGGACAAGTAGAACAGATTGTAAAGAAACCCGCAGAAGGTATCAGGAAACTACTTCAGTACCTTTCACAAGAAATATCATGTATCTTAAGACATTATTAGGGAGAAACATGATCGCCAACGCCTGCAGGCATACGAATACACACACACACACACACACACACACACATACATAGATATATATACATGCATACATACATACATACATACATACATACATACATACATACATACATACATACATACATACATACATACATACATACATACATACATACATACATACATACATACATACATACATACATACATATATTAGGATTATGACTTTTTGATGATTTTTGGGAAGTAAACAATTTCCTGCATCAAAAGTCGATGAACAATTTTATATAAGTAGGGAAAATAACCTTTATTTTTTTTTTTTTTTAAAAACGTCACTCCCAAATAAAGAAATCTAACACCACTTTTGACCTAAATCATGCAAAATTCTAGGGGTTTCATAAAGCCAACTCAAGTTTTACCAAACTTGGTGTGCTGACTTAATTCAGTGCAGAAGCAGTATATCTCAAATTTCAGTCTTCAACTTTTAGGAGTCATAGAGTTTTTAATTTGTTACTACTTAGGCCCTACTTTAGAAAATTTCCTCTTCCTCTCCTTTTTTATTTCTGTGACGCTAAAAACTCTGACTATATTAACTGTTTTTCATAACAGTAGGCTTATGCAACTAGAGTATCGAAAATAATGTCTCATAAGAGAAGTGCTTGTGTCACTCAAAGAAACAAAAGAATCTAGACGAAGAATCTCTTCCTCTAGAAATGCATTCCTTGGAAAACAACTGCAGAATACCAATAAAACTTCAAATTGTCGATTGCTACCTGTTCCTTCGATGTACCATCAAAGGAAGGAAGGAAAGAATAAATGAAATTCCGAACGAAGTACCGTTTTTATGGCAAAAAAATAATAAATTTCCCATATTTATCAATTCAAAATGTACAAGCAAAAGTAGAAAAAGTGCTAAATATCTACGATAAATGTGTAAAACGAGGAAAATACGATTTATTGAAAGGAATTTTTAACATCACAAAGGAAAACAGTGAATGGCTGTGCAGTGAGGATATAAGGTTATATTATCTTCAAATTGAAAGCAAGGGATAAGTTGGGTATGGAATTGGAAACTCAGCCAGTTCTAAAACTATCCATCCAAAAGTTGAAAAGTGTCCTTAACGCCAACTTTAACCAGAGCAACTCCAGTGTCATCGTCAACGTCTGAAGCAGAGATTGAAAGTAAATATCAAGTGTCCGAAAAATCATATGAACAATCCATACAAACAAGGAGGAGGTATAGCAAAACTGGAGCTGCAACCAGGTTAGTAATATCTTCCAAGCTATCAACCCAAAAAGCAGCAACAATTTGTCGTCAGTTATCTCAAGATGGAATCACTGCCGGGACTCCTTCCCAATTTGTAATTTACAAAACGACTATCAAAGAAGCCGTTAAACTAAAAAAGAAACGAAGAAAACACTACATTTAGAAACTTGGTCATTGCATTTTAAGCGTAAACGTATTGATGACCAAGAATATCAAGTGCTAGTTTAAAAAATTAACAGAGAGAAGTTAAGTTAGAAGTACTCGAATTGCCAATTGGAGAAGCCGATACTATTGTGAAAGGAATAACAGCTGTTTTAGATTAATACAATTCATGGATCTGTGCAAGGATGATTGTCGCTGATACAACGAGTGTGAACACTGAGAAAAGAAATGGCATTATCATTCAGTTGCAAAGACCGTTTGCTCAAAAGTGTTTGATAGAATTGCAATGTTTTGGTTCTTTGTGATGAAATGGATAACGAACTTGAAGAAAAAAGTAATCTCCTAACACTGCATATGCATTATCCCAGAGCTTTTAAGTAATTACGAAAAACACCATGTTAATTTCAACAATGGCGAAGAAAAGATTACTGAATCAGTAGGATGGCGAGAAGACAGGAAATTTCTATTTCATTTGATCAGAGTCTTTCGTTTCTTTGAAAAAACCGGCAAATTTCCTACTGCAAAGTTTTAAAAAAAATACCCAATTAAAGTAATGCAAGATGGAATTCTCGAGCAATTTGGTCAGTAAACCATTTATTCTTCTACCAGAGAAAAGAGTTTTGTTTGTCAATGTTTGTCGATTCATCTCTTACACCTGGGGCAGATTTTTGGTTTACTGACCAAATTCTCAATGCACATGATTATCAGAAGTTATGTGGTAGCCTGCAAGTTCATAAAAAAAGCATTGAATTCTGTAAAAAACTTTTCGAGTCGAGAACCATCAAAACTGGAAATTCCCAGAACAAATCATAGTGTAGAACGTGCAAATCAAGTACCATCAAAATATTTACGATGTCTGTGAAAAGATGGAAAAACTTCAGCTTCGATTTATTTTATCTAACAAAACATATCAATTCTTTGATATGTTTTAAAATTTGCTAACATTCAGCACCCTTTCTCTTATACAATTATTTAAAATTGGAATTAAACCTATAAAGTTAAAAACATGTGTTGCTTTTAATTTTCTATGATATCGAATGCGTATAGTGGCTTCTGTCTTAAAATATCCTAGTTTTAAACATTTGCATAGAGCAATTTTAATTCAGTAATCTTTAAAATGTATGATTACACTTTTATTCCACACCTCTCTTGTGTTTACAAGGATTTAGGCAGCGGAAATACTGAAGTAGGAATCTAGTGACACCTTGTGATTATAGTTTAAAACACTAATAATTCCGAAACTACTTCAACTAGAAAGATAAAATTTCAGGTATACTATTTCTGCATTGCATTCAGACAGCGCATCAAGTTTGGTAAAAACTTGAGCAGGCATTATGAATCACCCCACTAGAATTTTGCATGATTTGGATCAAAAGTGGTGATCAATTTCTTAAGTTGGGGTGACGTTTTTGTCAAATAAAGCAAAATATATGTTAGCTTCCTAATTTTTATAAAATTTTTCATTGAATTATAGTATAGGGTTAATAGGTTGTGAAAATAATCATAACCCAAATATATCATATATACATACATACATACATACATACATACATACATACATACATACATACATATACATACATACATACATACATACTATATATATATATATATATATATATATATATATATATATATATATATATATATATATATATATATAGGGAGAGAGAGAGAGAGAGTGAGAGAGAGTGAGTGAGTGAAATCTATTTGCCAACGTAATTGGCACTCTTGGTTAGGATGATGTTACTACTTTTTTTAGACCCAGGAAAACATCTTTTCTAGCGGGATACTGACGAACAACTGCGTTCTTATACTTCGAACAAGGGAGCTAATGTTCCCACTCAGCCTTAAACGGTACCTGCGGACCATGGTTTCTGGGTTATTTTCTTCATTGGCACAAGATAACTGTTGGCTCGAGATGGCAGCACTATGTATTGATCGTGATATATACTTTTAAAGTCAAACACAGTCAGTTATCACGGGGGCTAAAAAAAGGTACTAATATCGTCCTAACCAAGACTACCAATTTACGTTGGCAAATAGAACTTACTCTGTAGTACTGTTACTACTTACTTCCCGCTCAGAGATTTAAAACTAAATGTTTTCAAACATATTCTTCTGGTGCAAACCACATATCACAACGAACTAAAAAATTGAATAAATAGAATATACGCGATGAAGCTGAGAAGGCAGCATATAGGAAATGCAGACAGTAAACAACAGAAAACGAAAAACGGAAAACGAAACAAGAGTCCAAAGGTAAAAAGTTCTATCATCCTTAGGCCTTAAATGATAAGGCTGGAAAGATATCAAGTTAGTCAAGAATAGGCGGAATTTTTCAATATTTCAGAATATATTTATTCATATGCATGCAACCACTGAAAAATTATGATCTGGAGTTCAAGGAGTTCAATAGAGAGTTATGGATCTTAGATCTGAACAGGATCTGTGCTCTTTCAGCCAAACAAAGTCTACATTTAGTTCGTTATATGTGATTTGCGCCTGAAGAATATGTTTGAGTTCTCTTAACATATGAAACAATTAGTAGCGGTTTAATACATGTATTGTGACCTTGAAATAATAATAATATATAAATATGTATGTGTATTTGTGTGTGTGTATATATATATATGTGTGTGTGTGTGTGTGTATGTATATATGTGTGTGTATCTTTCTATCTATATGTCTATCTGTCTGTCTACCTATCTATCTGTCTACCTATCTATCTGTCTATCTATTTGTGTGTGTGTGTGTGCGTGCAAACATACAAGCAATATTACTCTTTGTGTTTGATAATTGCATTGGTTTTGGCGTTGCAAGACGAATCTTCAGAATTTTCTAAGATAACAAGTCCCTATTTCTATCATACTGAAGGTGACATCGTCTTTTTTAGTTTTTCCATTTGGGGCGGGGGGCGGGTAGGTGACTAACCCCTGTATGAGTTCCATTTAGCAGACCTAAGACTCAGTGGTAGTCTACCGAGCGACTAAGTACGACCCATAGATCTATTGTTTCAAATAATAAGACACTGTGATAACGATTAGTGAACAAAACAATAAACTGTATGTAGTGAAAGTGTGTCCTCAGTTACTGACATCCAGTGTCATTCACAATCTTATAAAGATTAATTTTGATTAAATAAACATTGGGGAAGTACTTATGGCTTTTCCTCGGTAGCCCATGGGTTTCATGTAACGCATGGCTTGTTTGTTTTGAAATATTTATGTTAATCTCATTTACATAACTTTCTTCGGTAGAGGGGCTAAGAATTATTTTTTGTTTCATTTTTTTTTCTTGCTAGATTCTTTTCCTCCTCATTTTGTTATCATGCTGTGTTATATACACAATTTTTCATCTTGTGTTGTTTGCGCTACATTTTTTTCTTTTATTGGTCTTCTTCATTTAGTAGGATTTCCTTTATATGCGTTTACTCTTAGCCTCAAATCACATGGTCTTTCCTTATCACGCTTACTATAAGTCGAGAAAAGCAGGCGATTTTTTTCTGTCTAGTGGCTAACGCAACAGAGCTTGTCTAGTGAACAAGATTGAAAGCATTCGACCAAACATGTATCAGTTTCCTCTTTACGTGCAAGTCGATAAGAGTGGTGTAGTGTCCTCTACTGAATTTGCTAAAATGTGGGTGAGTTTGGTGCGATGGCTCAAGTGAATGGACCTATTATCAGCATGCGCCAGTAGGTTGCAGAACACCACTAGGTTAACTTTGCCATTCATCCCTCCAGAGTTGGTAAAAAAAGTACATACACATACATGTGTGTGTGCTTATCTCTCACTGCTTGGCATCTGGTGTTGGTTTGTTTATGTTCTTGTAACTAAACATTTAGGCAACAAGGCCAATAAAATTAGTACCAGACTTAAAGTATGTACTATGGGTGAGGTTTTCAACAAAGACCTTCAAGACAAGCACACCAGCATAGCTGCAGTTCAATGAGAAAAACCAGTAAAACACTGAAGAGTATACAACTACTGTTTAAAATGAGTACACGCTACGTGAACATATTCTAACCATATTTACAGACCTTTGTATTACTACTTTATGAACGTACTTATAACTATACTTATGTGACCTGACACCTTAACAAAAGTGGTTGAGTTTCCTCGTCAACCAAGCTTAAAAGGGCTCGTTGTAATTTCTTAGCTGTTCTGCTCGTTCCAGCATAACATAATCATTTTACATTGCAATATCAATAATTAACATACTATGGTTATTTTCAATATGTAAAATTATGCCATCCATATTATGTATGATTTTCTGTTCTCTCTGGATACTAAAATTCCATAGTTTTTTGGGTTTTTTACAGTGTCATTTTGTAATATAGAATAGCTAGGCTACGTTGTTGTGTTGACACATTAGCTGGAGCTAATATTTGGATATCTATCCTCTATATTATATGAATTATAGCTATCATTCTCAGTGTTTCTAGTGGAACGTTTTTCCCAGTCGGGATTTCGCAAAGTTCTGAGGTTTCCTGAGAGATCATTAGGGGTTCCACGAGATATAGTGATATATTGGTTAATTATATGTAAATCCAGTTTTGTGTTTGTCTCATTTTTTCGTAATTCCATTAGACACAGAGAACATTCCCTACGTAAGGGTAATTCTAGCATCTATAAGTAGTAAAGTTACCCCATGGGAAAAATGAACTTATATTAGGGAAGTCTAGGGGAATTTATTGTAAACAAGTTCTTAGTTAAGATGAAATTTATTTTGTAGCATTAAAACACATTTAGCACTGCCAAATATTTCAAAGACAGTCTTAAGATTAGCTTAATATTTATAATTTTTATGTAGGGATTTCCTTTATCTTAGAATGTATTTCAAGGTGTATTTCGAGGGCCCTATAATGGGCTTAGGATATGTTGGTCTAAGGATGTGGCCTGTTCCTGTATGATAAATGTTACTGACTCTGCTGCAGTCTGTTACCTGCAATTAGTTCACGTATGTAAAGTCTCTAATAGAGTAAGTTTAAGCTATATGTTTATAATGTAAGATCTGCTTTATCTCCTTTTCCAGAAAAATTGTCTCTCGATCTAAGCAATCCAATGAGTCCTTTCTTAAAATAGTATGGTGAAGTTTGAGGAATATTTGTCTATAGTTGAGTAAATGCGTGGAAGCACTCTTATTGTTGTGAGGTTTTGATATCCTTGAACATATTGCCATTTTGACATGTCGTCCAGGATGGATCTAGTTGTCGATGTTTTTCTATGTGAAAAGCATCGAAGGACTTTCCTTTAGCAAGTGGTTGTGGGGGCAAGTAATACATCACGTGACTCTAGTGACGTATGTTGGATGTGGCTAGACAAGCTCTTCGTCGACATACTACTACTACTACTACTACTACTACTACCACTACCACTACCACTACTACTACTACTACTACTACTACTACTACTACTACTACTACTAATAATAATAATAATAATAATAATAATAGGGGGACGGGAGAACACCGGGGGACGGGGAGAACACCGGGGGACTGGGAGAACACCGGGGGACGTTTAAGAGAGAACACCGGGGGACGTTTAAGATGTAAGAAGGAAAATACAGAGCTCTGAAATCTATCCACAAACATCGAAAACAAGGACATCCTATGGAGCCAAAGATTTACTAACAAAGAATTGGACTGTATCCGAGTAAGTAATACTAATTGAAATTATTACTATTTTCGAAACGAAATGATGTATTTTGACTCGATATCATCTCCACCTCTAACGCAACACATGTAAACATGCGTGAAACATCACGATCATCTCCGACCCCAAACACCATGTACAAAGGAACTACGAAGAAATTAAATGCCACCGATACTATTCAACCCAAGAATAACAATCGAGCGGTACGTACATTAAACTTACAACAAAAAATGTACGAAAAACTACATGTGCGAAATAATGTGACAACAGAAATAAACGGACCGGTACCCTACGAAAACGACGACCGTCAAAATAATGGGCCGGACGTTGTACCTCATGTCCCGCAAATAAAACCCAAAAGACGTAAATGGACACGTGAGGAATACATTTCTATCTTACACGCATACTTCACAGCAGTGCTCTACCTAAAAAATGAAAATACAACAACACATACATATAAAATATGGAAGGAAAATAATAGAGATATAGACTTGGATACAGCAATGAACCCTAATAAATTAGCTAACGTACGAAGATACATTCTCAACACAAAAAAATATCAGAAATAGAAATAGAACATCTAAAAGAAAAAAATACACCAGGAAAATGTAGATAGAAGCCACATAACAATGCCCAATAATATAAACACTGAAACTGTAAAACACGAAGACAAACGCAACATTCCCAACAAACACGATGTAAACAACGAAGGGGAGCCTAATGATTATAATAATATGAAAAATAAGATAATCAAAGAACTGAAAACCACAGAGCTCAAAATGGACGACCGACCATACCTCCCAAGAATCAAAATAAACGAAATAACAACACCAATTATAAACAGCATAAACCTAACCGTCACGGAACTAATAGCCACTGAAACAAAAAAAAGTGATATCACTGAGCTAAATGACTTAATATACGCAGCAGCCACTGCAGCCACAAAAGAAGCTGGATACTCACTCAAACCCGCCCAAACAGGAGTACCACCACCCAAACAAACCCTGTGGATAAATAACATCCAAAACAAAATTTTAAAAAATTAGAAAAGATCTGTCGATTCTTAATGAAATCAGCAAACAATCAACGCTACTGAGCAACAAAAGGAAAACAAAAATACTCCGCAAATATAACATCACAGAGAAAGATTTGCCTGAGATAAAAGAAAAGCTGAAGCAAGATATCCTTGCCAAAGCACAAAGGATCCGCCGGTACGAGAAACGCCAACGCTTCTTTGAACAAAACAAAAAGTTCAACTCCAACCCCAAAAAGTTCTACCAAGAACTGGGCAAAAATAAAATAGAAGTCACTGCAGCACCAACGGCAGAAGAATTGGAAGAATTCTGGAGAGAAATATGGTCGGCGAACGAACAACCAAAAAAAAGGAGTATCAAAATAACAAACTCGGCATCTAAACAACTTTGGACCCCCATAACAACTGAAGAGGTCACCCAGGCACTGCAAAGACTAAGCAACTGGAAGGTACCTGGGCATGACAAGATCCCCAACTTCTGGTTGAAATATCTAACAGGAATGCACAAAAAGCTGGCTGAAAACTTTAACAACATACTAGCAGAGCCAGAGACAATGAATGCCTGAATGGCTCACGAAGGGGAAAACCATCTTAATTCCCAAATCAAATGAAACAGCAAAACCAGAAAACTACAGACCAATAACCTGCCTCCCTACTATGTTCAAGGCATTTACTGCAGTGATATCGCAAAGGCTGAACAAGCACCTGGACGAAAACAAACTGTTCCCAGAAGAGCAGAAAGGATGCCGCAAAGGCTCATATGGCTGTAAAGATCAACTAATGATTAATAAAGCCATAACTGAAGACAGCCACAGAAAGAAGAAAGGCCTCAGTATGGCCTGGATTGACTACAAAAAGGCGTTTGATAGCATCCCCCACACATGGATCCTCGAAACACTAGCCATTAACAAAGTAGCACCAACAATCATAAAATTCATAGAGCACTCTATGAATAAATGGCAACAGTCCTACACCTCCAAACAAAAGAGGGACTCATGAAAACCAAAGACATCCCCATTAAAAGAGGAATATTCCAGGGAGACACGCTCTCTCCACTCCTTTTCTGCTTGGCACTGTCACCTCTATCTGATATACTAAATAGAACTGGATGCGGATATAAATGTTACGGCAAAACGATCAGCCACCTTTTACATATGGATGACCTAAAACTATACGCTGCAAATGACAAACAGCTGGAAACACTATTAAAGACAGTTCATGGATTTACCAAAGAAATAGATATGAAATTTGGATTAGAAAAATGCGCCAAAGTAACCATGAAAAGAGGAAAACTAGTTAAGAGTAACAACATCACACTAGATAAAACCAATGAAATAAAAGAATTAGACCAAAGCCAAACTTACAAATACTTAGGAATCCATGAACTAGACAAGACACAACACACAAAAATGAAAGAGAAAATAAAAAAAGAATACTATAGACGAGTTAGATCAATACTAAAAACAGAGCTCAATGCTAAAAACAAGGTAATAGGTATCAACACTTTGGCTGTCCCAGTTATAAGTTACAGCTACAATATCCTTAACTGGACACGAAATGAACTGACCAAAATAGATAGGAAAACAAGAAAAATAATGACAGGATCTAGGATGCATCACCCAAAATCTGACATAGAAAGACTATATATATACAACGTATAGAAGGTGGTAGAGGCCTTATACAGCTGGAAAACTACTATAAAATAACCACCATAGGACTGCAAAAATATCTACTTCAGAAGGAAGGAAAACTGATCCAGATAGCGGCAAAACACGAGCAAAACAAAAAACTGTTCTCAGTATTTAAGGAAGCTGACAAATACAAACAAGAAATCATACCACCTAATAAACATGAAGAAGAAGAAGAAGAAAATGAAGAAACAACAAAAGCTATAAAACAAATGAAATCCAAACTAAGAATAGAACAGCAACGAACCATGTTAAAACGATGGCAAGAAAAGCCCCTTCATGGTAAATACTGGACTAAACTAAACGCAAAAGAAATAGACAAAGAAAAATCCCAGCAATGGTTGAGAAGCTCAGGACTCAAAGCAGAAACAGAGGGATTTTTAATTGCAGCACAAGACCAAAGCCTCCCCACCAGAAATTACCAAAAACATGTAATGAAAAGAAATATTACAAGTAACTGCAGAATATGTGGAGATGGACAAGAAACAATAAATCATATTATCTCTAGCTGCCCAGTCCTGGCTAAGAAGGAATATATTCACAGACATGACAGAGTTGGAACCTACATACATTGGAAGCTATGCCAACATTATGGAATAACAACAGAAAAAGATGGTATAGGCACACACCAGAAAAGGTCACAGAAAACGAGAAAGCAACCATACTCTGGGATATGCCGATACACACAGATAGAGAAATTAAGGCCAACAGACCAGATATAGTTGTCAGAGATCATGAAGAAAAAAATGCTTTCTAATTGATGTATCAATACCGGCAGATGACAACGTGTCTCTAAAAGAAATGGAGAAACTCTCAAAATACAAAGACCTGGAAATAGAGGTAACTAGAATGTGGAATCTGAAAACAGAAACAATTCCTATCATAGTAGGTGCATTAAGCATGATAAAAAAATATTCAGACAAATACATAACAAAAACAGCAGGACTTACAAACACATATAACATACAGAAAATTGCACTACTAGGCACTGCACACATCCTACGCAGAACACTTTCCATACAATAACCATCAGAGCATCACAACAAATCACAGCACATACCCAAGGCACACAGAGCTGCGCTCGGTAGTGAAGTGAAAGCACGCTATAAAAATAAAACTACTGAATAATAATAATAATAATAATAATAATAATATTACTGCCATTACTACTACTACCACTACTACTACTACTACTACTACTACTACTACTACTACTACTACTACTACTACACTACTACACAACTACTACTACTACTACTACTACTACTACTACTACTACTACTACTACTACTACTACTAATAATAATATAATAGCCCTGATGCAGTACCAGACAGTGGTTCTCATGGCTTCTGATCTTAACTGATTGGAAGTGTTATCATGTACATTGTTTTGTCTTGGTATAAAAGATGGGCTACAGCAAATATTCTGCTCAATACCACAGATTTGCTTGTCAGTTGTTTGACCTTAACCAGTTGAGCATGTCTCTTAGTGGCTGGCGATATGTGCATCTCTGATCACGAGCAGAAGTAGTGGGGAGCATCATAGCCATGTGTTGAGAGGGATTCTTTGGGGCTTGAATAGTTCACCTCTGGAAACATGGGTGGTTCTTTCAACATCCTTAAACAACCCTTATTCAGGGACCGTTTGAGCGGGATGGGCTACTCAACCTGAAGAAAATTCTAACTGGGCTCCACCTGCAAGGTCATGTGTTGTTTATCTTGATATGAGATCACCATGTCGCGCACATATGGTTGTGATGCATGTGCCTGGTGTACCCTTATCAGACGGGTAGTCATGATGGGTATATTGGGCTTCGTATATTTTACCCCAGTGTCACTTTGATGGCATGAACTGCTCTCTCACTCAATAATAATAATAATAATAATAATAATATACTACTACAAACAGACACCGTCAACTAACACTACAATGTGCCAAAAGTATTATTGAAATCAAAGAAGTAATGAATTGCATGATTATGAAATTTAAATTTTGATATTTGGTTGCTCACTTTTAAAAAGTGTAGCTGCTGTTTTGTTTCATGTGACTCACACTATGTAAATTCACTACACTTATTTACGTTTTACCCAAAAGAATCAAATCTGAAAACATAACAGGAGTTACTTTGATTATCATAACATATCCAAATTGTTTCTTTCTTAGCCTACAGTTCCCCCACCACCACTAGAATGAATTTGATGCTAACACTAGAAATGTCTCTCTCGAGATAATATTTCTACATGCAATATGGCGATATATAGAGTCATTATTATAGTACGATCGACCACATGAAAAGATTGTAATCAAGCTACACAAGTTTTTATCCACGACCTCATTAATCCAATAATTATGTAAATCATCAACAGACAAATACGAAAAACTTAGTTCTTAGAGTATAGAGCTGAAACGATAAATAAAACATAGTTCAAGAGATCTGAGTGTACGATGCTTTAGAATGACTATAATAGCTTTAACAAACTAAGGAAGATATAGAACATTTTAATATCTTCTTTGTATTTCGTGTATTAAATTTACGATAAATTTTAAAATAGTAAATTGAAAGTATATAATGTAAATTTGATACGAACAACATGTTAATACATATATATGCCATTAGAAAGTTGAATCTAAAACTTGTATTTCAAAATACTTTCTTTTTATTGAATATTTAAATTTAAAATAAATATTAAACAATAGGTTGAAATAAAGTAAAATAACACAAAATAACTGAAAAACAAATATTATTTAAAACAACATCATTAAAAGTATAGAGATTTTAAAAATGTTTTGAAGAAAGGTCAGAGTGTTATCTTGGAAAGAAAACAAGCTATGCAACAGAATCTCTTTGTTTACTTTCTGTAAAGTGTGCAGTAAATATGTACATAGAAAGTAAAAAAAAAAAATAATAGTATGAAAATATTTAGTGGCAGAAACTTGAATAAGGGTGAGAGTAAGTTGATCACTTGTCAAAATAGATGGATATCTATTTTAATGTTTTAACAAGAATTGAAACCTTGTGAAATATGATAAGAAGTGATGGGCGCAACATAATTTATCAAATACGGTAGTAGCAAAGAGACAGTATTTCACACCAATACTAGAAAGACCACCACTGTGAAAAAAAGCCACGATCACTACCTACAGACTGTACTAAGTGCATCTATCAACTACTAAACCGGCTTAAATCGGTTCATGTTCACCCGCATTAGTTTATAAAGGATAGAAAGAAACAGTTATATATATACCCATTATACTACCGTGTGTATATAAATGTGTGTATGTACATGTGCATGCATGTGTAAGCATGTGTGTATGTGTGTACATGTATAAATATTTCTATACTCTTACTGTTGGGCGCAGGATGATCAAATAGTTGCGTTAAGAAGTTAGCTTTGCAATCTCGAGACCTCGAGTTCGATCTTACTGCATAACACCCCGGGAAAGTATCTTTTACTGTAAGTTTGTGTTGGTTCGAAGCTTGTGACGGAAACTGGGTTGAAGAAAAGTGCACTGAAGTCCGTCGGATGGATTGTATCTGTCCAGCCTTGTCATATGTTGTGTACTAGATTATTTGAACGCTAATTCATTGTGTACGCAATTCATTTAATCGAGCCACTGAATATTCATCGTCGAAAGTAGTGGGGGTCCATTTACTTTTTATATAAAACCACATATCACGCTAAAGTGCGATACTGCTAATATCACACCTGTAAGATATTAATTGACCTGCTAGAAACTTCAGCATATCTCCCTTGGATCATACTCATGAAATAACAAAATCTAACAAGGAAACGAGTACGTAACTATTCAACCTGCTAAAGAAAGGAGCCAATCCTCACTCAAACCCCACCTACCAGCTTAAAAAAGAACATGTTGGATAATGTTGTCTTAGTTTCCTGCACATAGGAAAAAGACAGGACACTAATAATTGAAATGCTTTTGGTCATATATCTGTTAAACCAAACGGGGTTAAATAACAATAATGGCAAAAAGAAGTTAAAGGCAAAAACTCTTATATATCCTAGCTTTGTCTCACATTTCATAATGATTTTTCTTTGCAACCTCTTACGTGTATGGCTGCCAAAATGTCAACAAAACACCCAGCTTCCCATACATGACAGAAAATCACCAAGTCTGATCCGTTGCTGATATTCTACAAAGGCCCAAATGTAAACCAAAATTGGATTAACGCTCATAAATCTAAGACTGTACTCTTGCTACGTTCAAGTACATGGTGGGCTTCAATGAAGGAAAACCACCCTGTTAATTGGCAAAGATATCACTTGTAGACACGCAATAACTACTAACCCACGTTTGTACATATCCTTTCTAACTTCACTATCCAACTGAACTGGAGAGTTATGTACGACTTTTAACCATAAATAACGGAGGTGCCTACTAACTGGCAGACTCTTATACGTCATCTTTCAAATCCTGTAATATTCACTTTACTTAGTCTTTTCTTCCCAGAACCGCTACCCTCAACAAAAATAAAGACAAACAGCGATTCTTCAGTCTCTCTATAGGTCACTGACACATCCGATTACATAATAGAAATAATTTTAAAAACTTATTGCGAAGTAATTTTTAAGAGGGTTAACATACTAAAATCTTCCCTATGTTTCTTTTTAGCCCTTGATGAGATTTGTATTGTGTCCTTCATTGTTTTATCCTTTAGTGACAAGTATTTCCCATTTTGAGGACTCGAAACCCTCGCTTTTGAATACGGAATGGCTTAATCTCTTAACCAATCACACCATTTCAATAAATGATGAGATAGAAAACCAACGAGAGATTTTCTATTTGTCGTTCGATCAGCCGTGGATAACTGCCAGATTTTTTTAAAACCATAACCTACTATCTTAAAAAAAAGACACATTATATAATCTTGACCGGGTTAACAATTACTAAAGTAAAAAAGAAAAACGCGTAAGATATGGCATGGACACGACTTGAATGCTCCATGATCCTGCCCACTTTATCAAGGTTGACCTAGGACTAAAGAATAACATGCGCATATATTATATTTTTGTTCCTCTTTACTATTAAAGCTTCTTTAAGGATATGTATATATATATATGTATATATATATATATATATATATATATATATATATATATATATATATATATATATATATATATATATATCAGAGAGAGAGAGAGAGAGTAAAGATTATTTGCCAACATAATGTGGCAGTCCTGGTTAGGACGGTTGTCACTGTTATTTAGCCCCAGGAAACATCGTCTCCACCTGGCTATATGACACATTATCTGCGACCTTATATTTTCGAACAAGGGAGTTTAGCGCCCCCACTCAGCTCAAAGCAATATCTGCGTACAATGATTTCTGGGTTATTTCTCTTCATCAGCACATAATAACTGCACGGCTAGAGATGGCACCACAAAAGTCTTGTTCCAAATATATACTTTGCAGAGTGACTGATCTAATAAATAAAAGGACTGCCACATTATGTTGGCAAATAATCTTTACTCTAGAGTACTGTTACTGAATGTCTCTCGTTAAGTGGTTTAGAAATAATAATGTTCTAT
This sequence comes from Octopus sinensis, assembly GCF_006345805.1. Lineage (NCBI taxonomy): Eukaryota > Metazoa > Mollusca > Cephalopoda > Octopoda > Octopodidae > Octopus > Octopus sinensis. The sequence continues at coordinate 71,863,612 of NC_042997.1, forward strand.
TTGTTAGATCCATGACTGTGCGTCACTTTGAAAAGTATATATTTAGAACAAGAGTTTAGTGGTGCCATCTCTAGCCGAGCAGTTATTCTGTGCTGATGAAGAGAAATAATCCAGAAACCATCGCATGCAGATATTACTTTGAGCTGAGTGAGGAAGCTAAACTCCCTTGTATAGCCAGCTGGAGACGGTGTTTCCTGGGGCTAAATAACAGTAACAACCACCCTAACCAAGACTGCTACATTATGTTGGCAAATAATAATAATTATTATATATATATATATATATATATTAACTTAGATATGTTTCGACCAAAAATTGGTCCAGGCCATGTCTAACTTAATAGCATCATCTGATAGGATTATCTTAAGGTCCATTCAAGTAGTGAATTCTTGTTCAGTGAGTTGTATCCAGGCATGGGTGGCTCGTCTGGTATACCTTGAAGAAATCTGTCCAGACTCCGTTTAAAGGTGATGGGATCCTTTTCCTCTTTGATCAGTTTTGGGACAATGTTAAACAGGGCAGGGCCTGTTGAGGAAAAGAAATTGTGTCGCAGTGTACCTATATGTTGGGATCCTGAATTGGGCATGGGACGTATGGCCCGGGGTTCCAGCCTTGGATGAACCTTGAAACTAATGTTCAGGTCGTTTGGGCAATGCTGGCGGTATATTCTCCACATCGTACAAATGATGTACCGCTCGCGGGGGCGCTGGAGAGAGTAGAGTTTCAAGGCTTTAAGGCGGTCCCAGTAATCGAGATCAGTCATGCCTTCAATTCGTTTAGTGAATGCCCTCTTGGATGGTTCAATTTTCGAGATGTTTTGTTTCGTATGGGGAGACCAGAAAGGGCAGCAGTATTCGAGGTGTGGCCGTACAAAGGAGGAAAAAAGTGGAATGATGACACCTTGTAGACCGGAAGGTTCTTAAGATCCAGGAGCTCATCCTACGAGCTATATTGACCTTATTGTTGATGTGGGCACTCCAACTGAGATTGTTATCAACAATTACACCTAGGTCTCTGATTTTATTAGATGTTGAAGGAAGAAAATATGGCTATTTTAGTATAGACTTTCTTCCAAAATGCATCAGCTTAAATTTTCCCTCGTTTAGTTGCATTTTGTTTTTGTCTGCCCATTGACTCACAGCATATAGATCAGATTGGAGTTGAGTTCGGTCTTCTTCTTCATTGATGATTTTCTGGAGTTTAGTGTCATCAGCAAATATTTTCACTTTGCAGTGATTTACGACGCTGGAAATGTCGTTTATGTAAATTATAAAGAGGAGCGGGACCAAGACAGTCCACTGAGGGAACCACTGGTGACTTTTGCTGGGCTTGAGTGGACTCCATCAATCACAACATGTTGTGTTCTATTCTCCAGGAAATACTTAATCCAGTGTAGAAGTTTTCCACGGATTCCAACATTTGCCAATTTTGAGAGTAAGACATTATGGCCAACCTTGTCGAACGCTTTACTGAAGTCAAGATATATGTCATCAGAGTTCGAACTTGTTCCCAAAGCTTTAAGTATATCTTCAATGTGGTGTAAGAGTTGTGTTAGACAGTCCCTGCCACAGCAAAAGCCATACTGATTTGCATTTAGGAGTTTGTGGATCTCCAGGAAGTCAGCTATCCTTGATCTTACTACTCGTTCAAGCACTTTAATTATGTGAGAGGTGAGGGGGATTGGGCGATAGTTGACTGCAAGGGGTCTGCTTCCCTGCTTGAAAACCGGGATGACAGACTGGGATAGGAAGTGTTTCGGTATATAACCTGAGTCTAAATAATTTCTCCAGAAGTTGGTCAGAGGGACTGCAAGTTGGTGTCTACATTCCTTCAGGAGACTAGCGGAGAATCTATCAGGGCCTACAGCAGAATAATATTTGACCTCATTTTTCGCTGCTATGATGTCTGAGGCAGTGAAGGTTATGTCCGAGATTTTATGTTGAGAATCAACTTCGTTCGCCTCCCTTACCTCAATATCAGTGGGATCACTAAAGACAGAGCTGTATTGTTTCTGCAGTATTTCTGCCATTTCTTTAGCATCATGTTGAGGAATGCCGTTATCATCGATCAATGGCCTAATGGGTGAGACAGCTGTTCTATGTTTATTTGCATAAGAATAGAACACTTTTGGGTTGGGTTTGATGTTTTTGATTACTCACTGTTCCTCCGCAGCTCTTGGATTTTCAATGGAGGTTTTCATGTCGATCTTCAGATTAAGTTTTTCAACTCCAGCCTTTTCATTGTTGTTGAATGTGGATGTTGTATGTGGGAGTGTTTTAATTGGTTGATTTTTTTTATTGAGTCTTTAGATGTGCCTGATGAGTGTTCTTTTCTTTCTAGGGAGCTGGTTTCTATTTGTGTTAATGGATTTCGTAGGAGCGTGTTTTGAGCATGTATAGGTGACAATGTTCTCAAAGTGCTGCCATGCGGTCTCAATGTGAGAGGAACTGAGAGTGAAGAACCAGTCAATGAAGAACAGATCCTTTCTGATTGCTCCCCAGTCTGCTTTGTGGAATTTATGTTGTCAAATGAGTGCCATGGTGTGGAATTAGCTGGTTTAGTTTTGATATGGCGAATTAAAATTGCAGAGTATCATGTCGTGGTCTGAGAGGAGAGTTTTTTTCAACTGAAATACTGTGAACGGAGCTAGAGTGGTTCGTTAATATTAGATCCAAGATCGTTTTATTCTATCTTGTTTGTTCAAGCACTAGCTGAGTCAGGAAGAATTTATCCATTAGATTAAATAGTAAGTCTGCTGCTGCTGCTTTGTCTGATGTATAGCATTTTCCTAACTTCAGAGTATTTGTGGACCAGTTTATATGAGGGAGGTTAAAATCACCCTTCACTAGTATGTTTCCGGAGTTGTATTTTTGAAGGAAGGGCTTGATTTTGTTGAGGCACTCTTCAAAGTAATTTAGAAGTGCTTCAGGAGGCCTGTAAAAACCAACAATGATTAAGTTTTTGGCCTTGTTAAATAGTGATATAGATTCACAATAGCCATTGGAAAATATGTCCTTGGCATCAACTGAAAAGAAGCCATGGAGAAAGATGGCTGTCCCCACTTTATTTCACTCTGTGCGATCTGCACGGATGATGTGAAGTCTTTTATTTTCACTTCGGCATCGATATGTGTGCTGTTTAGGTGAGTTTCAGTAAGGATAAAGAAAGGGAAGCAATACGCAGGAGTGGCTGTGTGGTAAGTAGCTTATTTACCAACCACATGGTTCCGGGCAAGTGTCTTCTACTATAGCCTCGGGCCGACCAAAGCCTTGTGAGTGGATTTGGTAGACGGAAACTGAAAGAAGCCCGTCGTATATATGTATATATATATATATATATGTGTGTGTGTGTGTGTTGTGTGTGTTGTGTGTGTGTGTGGTGTGTGTGTGTGTGTGTGTGTGTGTATGTTTGTGTGTCTGTGTTTGTCCCCCTAGCATTGCTTGACAACCAATGCTGGTGTGTTTATGTCTCCGTTACTTAGTGGTTCGGCAAAAGAGGCCGATAGAATAAGTACTGGGCTTACAAAAGAATAAGTCCCGGGGTCGAGTTGCTCGATTAAAAGTGGTGCTCCAGCATGGCTGCAGTCAAATGACTGAAACAAGTAAAAGAGTAAAAGAGTAAGAGTACCGTTTCGGCAAGCCAACTCCCTTCATATGGGATCTTCTATTTTTGGGTAATGAGTGATGGGTTGATGCTACGTACATTTAACAGGAATGTCGAGGTAAGGGTAGTTTGATGCTTGCATTGTTCTAAGTTATGTTTTATGTTGTTCAGTGGTAGCAATGAGGGTAGTTTTTGCGTGGAGCTGTGTGTGTATGGTTTTCTAGTTGGTGGTGGGTGGGTGTTCCTTGTGTTTTGCATAAATGGTTGCTGATAGCTCGTTGGATCTCCTGGCCTTCATATTTTCTAGATAAGTTAGTAAAAAAGAGTTGCCTCTTTGGTTTGCCACTTGGTCAGATGATATATAGTTCATGTTTATGTTATTTGGTGTTATAGTTTTTCCATACTTCTGTCCTCGTTGTTTGGTTGTAGGAGGTGAAATGCGGCTGTATTTTGCTTTTGTTGTTGTCGTAGGTCTCCTCCTTTGCTGTTTATATTTATTTTTCGGTCGTTTTGTGCCCTTCAGATGGTGGTGGTTGCATTCTGTGTTCAAGCACATCCTTAGTGACACAGAAGTTTGGCACAGTTTAGGATGGAAGAAGGTGCATCCATTACCTTTTGTGTTCCATATTGAGGATCAGGGCCATGGACTCTGTATTTAGGACAGTATTTGGGGTGGAGGTGAGGGCAGTTTTTTCCTGTTATGCCATATGGACAGATGCTTTTAACAAGTCTACGGCATAAGGTAGGATGGAAAAAAGCAACTGTTAGTGCAACTGGGGTCAAATCTACAGTTACCTTGAGAATGGTAACGACAGGGATGTTGACGTGGGCATAGTAGAGGTTTTTCTATGCTGACAGGCTCGTTGGTCAGTGGTCCTATTGTAGTAGCAGTAGCAGACTGTTGTTGTTGTTATATATATATGTGTGTGTGTGTGTGTGTGTGAGTGAGTGTGTGTGTGTGTGTTTGTGTGTGTGTGTCCTCACGCGCGTGTGTGTGTGTGTATATTTATGTGTCTGTGTCTTTGTGTCAGTGTTTGTCCTCCACAACCGCTTGACAACTGGTGTTGGTGTGTTTATTTCCTTGTAGCTTAACGGTTCAGCAAAGGAGACCGATAGAGTAAGTACTAGGCTTAAAAAAACATCAGCCCTGAGTTCGATTTGTTCGACTAAAAGCCCTTCAAGGAGGCGCCCCAGCATGACCGCAGTCAAATGACTAAAACAAGTAAAGCGTTGAATTACAAATAATCACATAGATTATAAACACTTATCATAAATGAGAAAAATTACCTGAGTGAAGACAAAAATCTAACGACCAAAAATAAAAATTCAGTTGTAATGTCAGAACCAATCATTTTGATTCAGCCCACTATAAAGCAATCAACAACACTTTATTCAGAAAATACGACAGTAAAGATCAAGAAACATGGATCATAGATTTGGAAACTTAACTGTTTTCTACTAATTGCAAAGAAGTCATACAGAAATATAAAGAAGAAAAAAAGATAAAATTAGAACGCAGTTGTGCTCTTAACATACATCTAAAAGAAAGGCTGTTCTCCGTTTAAGTATGTGCATGTGTGGGTATAGGCGTAAATATATAATTTACAATCTTTGGTCTCCTCTCTTTAATAATATAGGCTGTATACGTTTGCATAAACTCGTGCATGCGACTTTGTGCATATGAAGATACCCTATACATCTATGGGAAGGCGAAATATGGATGTAAAGTCCGTTCCATTCACAAAGCAAATGATTTGAACAAAGAACTGAAAGCGTATTGCAGCCTATGCTTTCAGATAATTTATTGTTTCACTGCACTCGCATATGTAAACAAATGCCATACGAGTGAAATCATTTACATATGTATATCAGTTAATGTGTTAAAGTTTATTAATTCAAATCAGGTTACTGTTGAGTCGCCAGAAATTGTAGATTATCACACTAATTGGCATGCAGTATTTAGTTTCACCACCTCTACATTTTGAGTGCAAATAAACAGAATATGTATGAAGCAACTTCTATCGCATTTTGTGCACCAGTCTTTGTTATGCTTTCTATTTTTGTTTGGATTATGAATTTTTATTTATTTATTTATTTAGTTATTTCTTCCATGTCAGCTAATATTTATATAATGACCGTTATTTGGCAGAAACGGTGCATCAGTGACATATATCTTACAATATTTAAAATTAGTCAAACAAGACTAAATTCATTTACCAAAACATAAAGGGAAAAATGGAGGTGACTTTGGACAAAACAAGCATCAATTCTCTTTGAATTCATGCTTTCTCCGTGACACACGAATATATTGCATTTAACTAACATGTTTTTTTATCAACCAGCTCTTTGCCGATAATATAAAGAAAATAGAAGAAATAAACTGAAAATCGCCAACATCGCTAATTTTGCTCGAAAATTAAGGAGCGATTCAACTGAATAAACTAACGATATATATATATATATATATATTATATATATATATATATATATATATATATATATATATATATATATATATAATATATATATATATATATATAATGAGCGCTGTATCAATGATTAAAGTGAACTGGTTCGTGTGTATGCCTGTGTGCTGTAAAAATGAAATGTAAATGGTTCCACTGTCGGCTTCAATGATATATATTCTAGTTGCTCGAACAACAAAACTTTCTCGTTGAATTATCATGTGATTAGTGGGGTATTCTACCTGTGCTGATACTATTAGCGTAACCCCTGTGCAGAATCAGCGTGTTAGAGTGTGTGGCAAGGTTGCATAAACTGTTCAACCAGCACTCTATGGTAATAACTAAGTGGAGACGAAAACGGGAGCTATAAAAAGAAATATATAGTCTACATATAGACTTATGTTTTATAGAAGCAGCATTTTGACAAATTTGAAAGATAAATATTTTGAAATTAAAATTATGAGTTCTACTTACGACACCATCACAAAGTGTTAAGGCAGCAGTGTTTTTCAAATCTTTCTTCAGTGTTTTAGAAATATCCTTGCCAACATACATACAGTCAGGTACATTCAAATGTAATGCTGTGCCGTTTCCAACGTCATCCGTAACTCCTTTGTTTCGTTTCCAATGGTATATTTTAAAACCTGGGGCTAACAAATCTGCATTTGGCTTCAATTTAAAATGAAATCTATTGTTGAAACCAGTAATTTGCAGATATAAAACAGAATTCTTGTTTTTGTTTGTGCTTCTTTTTCTTCGTGATAAGTGAATATCATGGGACTGAAACATACCTTGGTGATTTACAAAGGAGGGATAGGTTAGTTCATAATCTGAAAAAGGAAAAACAAAAAAAAATGAAAAGATAAATAGATGTCCTTAGACTCAATATTTGAAAATATCTACAACAAAATCATGAACTGAGAGAGAACCTTAGGTTTGGTCCCAATTTCTGAGAAACTGATAAAGGATATGGACCACGGGTCTTTGTGTGAATTTTCCCGTAGAGAGCTATCTATCCAATTCTGCTCTCATAAGTATAAAATATCATGAGTACTTTATAATATAGGCACAAGCGTAAGGGATGTAGAATAGATGACGTTGATTTAAGGACTTGACTGGTATTAATTTAATCCATCCTAAAACAATGAAAATGAAGATCGACTCTGACTTCAACTCAAAAGCATAAAACGACGCAATCAAATACTGCAAGGAACGTTACCCACTGCCACTCACCTTCTTAATATAAAATATTAGTTCAACATCACAATAAGATTTCAATCTATGAATAACAATCTTATAGTAATTAACAACGGCTAAACAAAAGGCTGTAGACTGACAAAGTCAGAAGTGTTAGACTAATTGTCGGACAGTATTTAGTTTCGTTCCTTTACATCTCTGTGCTCGAGGTCAAGTTTGCATCATACATTCGGGATTGATAAAAATGCATCAGTCAAGTACTGAGATCGATATAATAAACCTTCTCGTCAACACTTGTATAACTTTATCTAATTTAGAAATCACTGATATTATCATTGAAAATAATCTTCTGATAAAACAAGATTATTTCGTTAATAATCATGATTCTTGAGAATTTCAGGGAGATTTCAAAGTTTATGTCCAAACAACCATAAAAGTATTATTAAAGCGAAATTAGTAAAAAGAAATTGTTCTAATGTGCAGAAAATTAACTGTGCAATGCATCATTAAGATAACGTTATATTTTCGCTCCTGTGAAATTGCGTTCTCATCTTTATTCATTAAATTTTTTATAATTCAATTTATTCATTCAATTGTATATACATTCTGAATGTGGCTCTTAATATGTATGCATGTATATGTATGCAAGCATATTTTGGTTTACGCATGATTTATGTATGTATTTATTTGTGCGTAATTTGGTTCTTGGCAAAGAAAAATGTTCTATCTCTTAAACTCACATAACTAAAACGGTAAGTACTGCATGTTGAATTTTAGTAAACTTTTGCATGTTTTAACTGTTCCGTTTACAGGTGATATTTGTTAAGTCCGTGCTAGTTGGTTGCTTTCTGTACCTGAAAAGCCTGGTTTTACGATATTGTAAGTTAGCCAAATGCATGAATAACGATCGGCATAAATGCAAATTAATAAACTCCGTAGAAAAGCTGTTGGTTTCGAAGAAATTGTCCGTAAGCAATTTCTTTCTTATTGGTTTTGGAAGAATTGTTCATATCAGCAGGGGATCTAACTTCTACGACTATGCTGTACATACTTTTTCTTTTCCACTGAAATAACTTTTGTGTATGCACTTGACAGACATTTTAATGGATATGTTTCTCTATGGTATGTGTATATTTCTTTCATTTTATTATTATTTTAGTTCTTCATACAAAGAAAGGGAGTGGGATAACAACAACGATAAGCGTTATATATTGAACTTTAGAAAAGGCTTGCATATTTTTACTGTTCTACTTTCAGATTGCATCTGTGAAGTGCATGTTAGCAGATGCCTTAGCCTGAAAATCTTAGCCGTTTCAAATTTTCACATAAACATTGCTATCAAAGGCAGAAGTGCCAGTGTATGTATATGATATATAAATACAGATATCAAAATATAAATATAATATATAAATACATGAATACAAGCATGCATGTATTTATGTGTTTATGTAAGGATGGTGCCGTCCTACGTTCGTGAGAATGAAATATTTCCATTTATCCACACATTTGTTCTCTTCACAAACATGTTTCGTTCTGTTTCTTGCCTTACGTGAGAATTCGTTTTTATTTTCTTTTAACGAATACACTTGTTTGAGACAACGTGCAAAATGTGTAAGCTTAGAATGAATGGAAGTATTCTAGGATGTGTGGGCCGACATCTTAAACAAAGGAAACAAAAGAAAATAACACAGCAGCAATACTAACAGCGGCAACAGTAACTACATCAACTAGAGAAACAGCAAACCCACTCAATTATGAAAGAAAGAAGAAAGAAAAATTATTTAAAAAATAGGGCTTAAATAACTAACTAGACAAGATGCGTGAATCGTCTGTTGAACAATGTAAGTCTGGTGTCAAACAGTAGTTAACAACCACCACCACAAGCACAACAGCAACCGCAACAATAATAATAAGCAAAGAATATGCAATGAAAGTGGAAGAGGAAGAAAGGAAAAAAGTAAAGTAAACATAATATTTAAAACTAAAAACAGTCATGAAAGAAACAAAAGCTTTCACTTGACGCCATTACACATACACTATATTTATAGTAAGGTTTGACATTTGTACGTGTTAGCGGGAAAAGTCTACACAGGAAATCTGATTACTTTCATTCATAATATAATTTGTTTGTTTATATATTTATTCACCTATTTATTTGTTTATTTATTAGCATCTATTCGTTTGCTTATTTTTTATCATTAAGACTTTTGTAGATTTATAGTAAAAACAAAATGACCACCTATTTAAAATATTGCAATTCACTCGTCTTTTTTTTTTTAACTAATTTAGTGGTACTAATTTTATGAAATTATTCTGACATTCCTATCAATTTAAAATTGTTTATTTTGCGATTCCTGTATATCTGAGACGGAAAGTATCGAAATTATAGCGTACATATAAAATACAACAATGTGAATTTCATTCATAAAAAAAGATTTCTCTGTTAAAAATTAGTGAAGTTATTTCCCTTCGAAATTTTCTTGAGGATTTGATACGCTCGAATGTTACTCAAGAGAATATAAACTAAGATATTGGTCCACTAGTGCATATTTCAGGTAGATTTCACCGTCGAGTTGTACAACAATAAGAACCAGATACACCGAGGTGACACCGTATATTGGATTCCAAGCTGAGCCATTTATACCACAAAAACCATCAAAACTAGCACAAAAGCACTCACTTTAATTTTGTTTCCTCAATGACAATTTCCTCTTAACACCGAGATAAAGAATATTTGATCGTTACTAATGCAAATAAATATGTATTGAACAAGACACCTGAGAGGAAAATAAATAATTATAGTTGTTAAAATTTAAAGCAGGTAACAGACACATTCATAGATAGACACACATCTACATAAATTATATATGTCTGTGTGTGTGTGTGTGTGTGTGTGTGTGGTGTGTGTGTGTGTGTGTTGTGTGTGTGTGTGTGCGTGTGTGTGTATGTGTGTGTGTGTGTTTGAATGTCTGTATATTTGAATGGACATATATGTGGGTGTGTGTATATACATATATATATATATGTATGTGTGTGTGTGTGTGTGCATGTGTGAGTGTGTATATATATACACACACACGCAGAGGCTCGTATATACACATATACACACGTGTCATTTATACAGTCGCACCAACCAAGCAAGTATGTTTAAGGGACAGCTACACGAAACCCTTTGTTCCGTTTCGCTTTTTACAGTCCAGCCAACAATGGAACCTTGTTTGGGAATGTTTTCATAACGAATTCATTGTTTATAACCAGGTCAAAATTGGAGCCACACCACATATACCTACATGCTTACACATATGCGTGTGCGCATGTGTGTATACACACACACATATATACATACTTATATCTATATATTCATGTACGTAAGCACATATATATATATATAATATATATATATATACACATACACACATGTATATGTAAGTATATATATATATATATATATATATATATATATATATATATGTATGTATGTATGTATGTATATATTATGTATATACATACATACTTATTTATATGTATGTACTTACATATATACCTATATGTATATATATACATATGTTTACACTTATGAATGTGTCTTAGCTCCACTAAAAGCTATACCGCCCCTCCATCATCCCAGACATAGTCCTGTTTATGACAGTCAATTTTCAGGGTGTGTGGAATACTAGGAGACAGAATGGATCCCACACGCCTTTTGTTTCAAACATATTTTCCGCCTGTAGGTAAATATGAAGAAAATTGTGGACACCGACAGAAAGTCAGACGGAACGACAAGAAAAGACAAAAATCCTATTGTTAATTTCGGCTTCACCCTTCTCTTCGCTCTCCTCGCTCTCTTTTGCTCTCTCTCTCTCTCTCTCTCCTCTCTCTCTCTCTCTCTCCCTTCTTCTTCTTCTTCTTCTCTCTCTCTCCCTTCCGTTCTCCATCTCTCTCTTTCTCTCTACCACCCACAGAGTAATATTTGTTATACATACAATATTGAATGGAATCATATCTGACTCGAAAGCCTGATCAACTCCATTTTAGATAACACATTCATTTATATGATTGGGCTGCGTTTGAAATGACGTATGTGTTGAATGTGAGGTAGGCTCATGTTTTCCTACATGGCAAGTCAGACCAGCACGACTCCCAAATTTGAATGGTGGCAACTATACTAAAATTGACTCAAAATCGAATAATCTGTCTGCCATGCTGTCGATCATTTTTCAATATGATTTGTTTCGGTGTTTTTCTCCTCAGCACTGAGTAAATCAAGGTCTAACTATACCGGCCAGCTTACAGTGTCGTCAATTTTGTCAAATGCAATGTTAGGTACGCAACAAATGGTAACATTCTGAACAGTTATAAGCCATAACCAGTAATATACTGTTTCGTGTATGTGTGTAATTAAGTGGCTCAGAACGCAATCAGTTAACATATAGATTGATTGGTTGAGAGCGCTCACATGGTGAGCTAAAGAAATTTTGGGTCAGTTTTCTGGTAAGTTGATGTGGTAAGGTCATGAGATGGCCGTGCAAGAAGATCAGGTCAGACTTTTGTTCGATATGTCACACGACGGGAAAATATCGTTAAAAGATGAAAGCCGAACTTTTAGTCTTTTGGTTGTGTCAATGATTTAGATTGAACAAAATAACCCTCACAACTAACTACTCCACACGCGCACAGAAGGAAAGGTAAAGAGAGTTGGGTGAAAGTGAATTTTGCTATCCCCAAAATTAAAGTGTAATTAAGGAGCTTAAAAGAGCTATATGAATCACATTCCTCAACAGGAATTTTTTACTACTATGGATAGCATTTATAGTTTATGGTGAATCGTATACTGCTGATGCTTTTATAGCCTGTTCAGTCGTAGCTTATATATTTTTATAAATGAATTTTCCTTATTTATTTATGTGTGATCCATAGTGTTACCTTCACGTTGAAAACATGAAATTTAGGAGATTTGGTTTTGCGTACATGTCTAAATATTCATTCAGTGAGAGTTGCCTAGTCCGAGTATCTGATATTTGTTGTCGATATTGATAGTCTCATTCTTGAGGTAACTTTGGCATGTTCAATGTAATATTCGCTGCATCCATTGCATTTGGTCGTAAATATTAAATTTTGAAGAAAACGTGAAGTGGTTTTTCACATTAAGACATTCTGCCCGTTTATATACATATGATGTGTCCTCAATAGGGTTGTCACTATTTCCTCGATTAGAACGGCAACACTTTAACTGTTTGAGTCGAGTCCGTAGTAAGTACTTTCGCTCTGGAAGTAGTATTTTTAGGGATTTTAGTTATTTTGCATGTGATTTAAGTTGCCTTTTTCATTCTTGGGTCTTGCCTCAATAATGGTATGTTCATATGTATAATGCTGAATGGTTCTGGTTTGTGTATTGTAATTAAGAAAATTCTTTGATGAAATTCCAGATCGAATAGACAAAAAATTGTCACAAATGGTTTAAAATTCATCCTTCAGAACAGCTTCTTCATTTTCGAGGAATCCACCTACCTACAAATATCTGGAACTGCGATGGTAGCAACAGTTTACCCAACCTATGCCAAATTAGTCATAACGTATCTACAAGTTCGACTATATTAGCAAACTGTAACAATGTACGGCATAAATTTTCAGAAATATCTAGTGAAAAATTTGAAATGACACTTAGAGGGATGCTTCATTCTGTGAGTATATAACCCTGATGAACTTAACCGGATTCATATTTGATCTTCATCAAAAACTAAATAGCCACGGTAATTAAGAGCTCAGTTAACAACATTGAACTCTAACATGTTACAAGATTTCAGAAATCTAGTGGAGAAGTCTTGCATGTATATATGCAAACGATCCTTAGAATCAACACATATTTAGAATAAATATCATAAATATCACACATGGTTCATATTTTAATTAGTTTCAACAGCTGTTTTGTTGGGAATTCTATAATTATCCAATCAAGATATCTAATAAAGTAATGTAAATAAATTTAAAGCAACGTTTATTCGAAACCATCGGCTATGCTAATCACAAACCGTCGCTGTTTTAAATACAAAATTTTGCATTTAAACCAACAATACCTAATGGGTGCTGCAGCCGATAGTATTCCTGATGATTTTGTATAAACATTTGTCTTAAATTGATTTAGTTTAAACTAATTTATATTAGTTGCTATATTAATTAATTATGTTAATTAATTGTTATATCAATTAATTATATTAATTGATTAAATAATTGAAAAATTAATGATGTTTATTCCTAATGAAACAGCTGTTGAGAGCAAATATGATCTATCAGTGAAATTTGTGTATTTCCACATTCTGTTTTATATGCGCGTATGTGTGCGCGCGCACACACACACACACACACACACATACACATATAAACACTCGTACATACAAAAGGAAGTTTACATATGCCATAAAGGCACATATTCACGTATACATGCTTATATATTAATACATGTGTATCAGAAGAATCTCCTTGTGTTTCCATTTTTGTCCATATTGCTCTTTGAATGCTGTGTCAACCTACAACTATCCTTTAACGAGTGAGATGACATATTACGTAATGCTACAGTTAACTCTTTGGTAGATAACTGTTTATCTTTAACGATGCTTATTTTTCTCACGATATTCATATTATCTTACCAGAAACTGCAAATTACAATTAGTTGTCGTTGTTATTTGATCATAGTTTCGCCGCCATAAAAAGAAAAAGTGAAAATAGAAGAACGAAAATTTTCCTCTCATTGCTATTCTTTTAGCCTATTACTTTTAATCTAATGTTTTGTTTATGGAAATATCGCTACCGGCTGTAACAAAACACGCCTTCTCTTTCTTTCTCTTCCCCTCTCTCTCACGTTTCTCCTTCTCCCTCACTCTCTATCTGTCTATCTATCTATCTACCTATCTACCCCTCTCTCCCTCTATCTATCTATCTCTATCTCTGTCTATCTGTCTACCTTCCTTTTTTCTTTCTTTCTTTCTTTCTTTCTTTCTTTCTTTCTGTGCTTCTTTAAAAATGTACATTATTTATTAAAGTCAGAATGGAATCTGTGCTCAAAAAACATTTAATTTCAAAAAAAGAAAGGAAAGCAAAAGGTTGACAAATTTCTTATACTGTAAATAATAATAATAATAATAATAATGATAATAATAATAATAATAATAATAATAATAATAATAATGATAATGATAATAATAATAATAATAATAATAATAATAATAATAATAATAATAATAAGAAGAAGAAGAAGAAGAAGAAGAAGAAGAAGAAGAAGAACAACAACAACAACAACATCAACCACAAGAACAAAAAGCTGGCGAAGAATTTCTTCATAAGCAACAAGGGCTCAAAAACAATGGTTGCAGTACAAAGTTTAGGATACAATAAAGTAGGTCTTTACATAAAAAGTTGTAAAAATATGAAACAACATGTAAAAAAAAAATTCACAACAAAGAAATCATCTCGAACCTGAGGGGAGACAACTATTCAGAGCAAATATAGGAACCCAAAACAGATCTGTGGTAACACTGACCACCACAGGAAGACAGTAGTTCAATCTTCCCGATAGACTCAGCTAGCTATATTGATCTGTCCTGCCCGTGGTAACAGCAATTCGAAATAAATTCACAAACTAGTAATGTACGCACACTGAACGAATGCATGCCAGACGGTTTTATTGCTCTGCGCGCATCTTGAACAAGTTGGTTGCTCGTGGATTCAGCACGGCCAGGTCATGTAGAATTACCCTGATAATACATTGCATGTATCATGGTCGGCTGATGGCCATAGAGGTATATAAACTAGAATCTTTCAGTTTTGGCAAAAGTTTGTAATGAATGAAATCTCTTAAACTAAATTGATGACTCATAGATGATGTAAGATAAGAAAAAAATAACTGGTTTTGTAGTGAGGACGAAATCACGACTGAATATTTGGTGTTCAGAATAAATGCAACAATTGTTCAAGGTATTAATGGAGAAGGAGATGATTTATTACTCATTAGGAATAGTAATTATTTAAATGGGAAACAGATTATGGTGGAGGTAAATGAGGTGACAAAAAGTGAAAGTGAAGTACTGCTAGTGAAGAAATTTGAAACAGAGATGGAAAAATACTAGGAAAAGGGAAAAAAACTTCTTGAACCTTTTCAATCTTATCTATGCGGCACATGTGAGTACTGGGGTCGATGTTATAGACTTACTCTCGCCCCTGGAATTGCTGGCCTTGTGTCAAAATTTGAAGCGAATATTTTTTCTTCCATAACGGTCAGAAAGTTATGCTTCCAGCGTTTTTTATATCTGTACCAGCATCCTTAGACTTGTTGAGCGTATCGAGATTCTTGTGATTGTTTCCTCCAAGAGAATAGTTGACAATTTTTTATGTCGATCTTTGTTAATTTCTCGAAGAGAGAAGGTGAAGTAAAGCTAGTGAAGACATTCAAATTAGAGTTGGAAGAAATACTAGAATTACAGAAAAAAGCTTAAGGAATTATATGAAGAGGGAAAACACATTGAGTTACCTGTTTTACCAGATAACAGTCGGATTTCAAAAACTGCAACCAGATGTAAGAGAACAGCTAGGGATGAAGCGTGTTGGGGAAAAAGAAGACGAAATTGTCTGAACCGCAGTAGAAAAATGGTTAGAGGGTGCATCAAGACGTTACACGACGACTTGTATAGAATATATATCAGGCATGAGAAGCAACTGATTCATGGACATGTTTGACATCACTGAAAACCTTTTCAAAGTCATCGTATCTAGCATACTACAGTAAGCATGTCTGTGCAGTAAGAAGTTTGTTTCTCAAGCACATAGTTTTGGATTCAGTCCTACTGCGTGACACATTGGGGAAGTGTCCACAACTATAGCCTCGGGCCAACCAAAGCCTTGACAGTAGATTTGGTACATGGAAACTGAAAGAATCCCATCGTATGTGTGTCTGTCTGTCTTTGCATTGAACCCCCTCCCCCCGCTGCTTGACAACCGATGTTCCCGTAACATAGCAGTTCAGCAAAAGAGACAGATAGAATAAGCACCCGGTTTAAAGAAAGTACTAGTGTCGATTCGTTCGACTAAAATTCTTTAAGGCAATGTCTTAGTATGACCGCAATCGAATGACTAAAACAAGTAAAAAGGATATTGTTCATAATGTTTGTACGTTGATAAAAATATGAAATTCTGATAATAAAGTTAAATGCTGGTAATGAAAATCTAGGATCTGTCCATCGAATTTTTCAAGGAATTTCCTCTTTTCAGTTGATTTTTAGCTTATCATCAATACCGTAGTCAATGATATTTACGTGTTACTTTGGTTGGATACAAGAAATCTTTTGAGGTAAACCACTTTTAATTTAAATAAGTTTCACAAGTCAGAAAATCAAATATGCACACGGGAAGACAACATGTGTATGTTTTCAGACTTTACCAGGAAGTCATAGACTTTAATATTGGATATCAGATAACTCTCTAATGTACAGAAATACAAGGGCAGCGAGCTGGCAGAATCGTTAACATATTGGGCAAATGCTTAGTGGTAGTTCGTCTGTCTTTTTGGTCTGAGTTCAAATTACACCGAGATTGACTTTACTTTTCATCATTTCGGGGTCGATAAAATAAGTACCGGTTGAGCACTAGGATCGATGTAATCGACTAAGCCCCTTCTCCGAACTTGTTGGCTTTGTGCCCAAAATTTGAAACCAATATACAGAAACGCATTTTGTCTTCTTATCAAGCAAATTCAGAAATATGAGCCTTGTTTTCAGTTGGATATTTTATATTATTCTACTGCAATTATATTGTTATATTACATTCTTCTAAATGTTTCTAATTTGAAACAGCTATCGAAGTACGAGATTTTTTTTTTTTAATCTATTTTCCACTATTAATATGCAGCCCATTGATATGTGAATGACCAATCTTTTCCAATCTTTTTCTTTTGGCCTTCGAGGCATATCTATTATTTCTGTTGTATTTAGTTTTCGAGCTTTTTCAAATGATTTATTGTACGTTACGAAACATTGTCTGATGCATAATGACTTCGCTAAAATACCTAGCTTCGTTCTCGTTTATTATTTATTATATTTATTTATTTTAATAATGAATTTTTCTGTTATATTTCCTAAATATATTTTAAATTTTGTATAAATCTCTATTGACTACTTTTTAATCCCTTGATTAACCATGATCGAGCCGCTTCACAGCCAACGATTTCCTTGTGATCGTTCCATATTTTTAAGGCTACCTATAACTGCATTATACAATCTCTCCTTCCTCTGTTTAAGACTGTGGCGTCTAGTGTGAGAGAAAGTTGGTTGTAATTTTTTGATATCCAACATCAATACATATGCTCCTTTGCTAGTTCGTGCCTGCTGATTCATATCACCTATTAGAATCCACCCCCTGTTTTTCCTCAAATATCCTTTACACGGTTGATTATTTCCAACGCCCTCCGTCGAAAGCTAGACCATCCTAACAGGGCTTTACTCTCATTCGACGCAGCAGCTACGGTCCGGAAGAGGCCTCGTGGCAGGCCCCTCACCAAATGACTGAATGTGATTAAGGAAGATCTCCGGATACTTGACATCACCCTGGAGGATGCAGAAGGACCGGCAAGGGACTGCCATCAATAGAAAGCACTGGGGGAACTAATCGGCTCTGTATATGATGACGTCTAATCTGGGATGACCTGCGCCCCATGAAGTAGAAGGCAAGCAGAAACAGCTCCTTTACACGACCAATTCCCAAAATCAAGGTGAAACTATATGTTATTTTTCTCTAATTGTCCATGAAATCGTACTACTTTTACAGCCAAATGTCTTTCTTTTTAATTAATTCTGCTTATATCATGGTATCACTAACTTTCTTGAAAAGATGAAAATACGTACTGGTGTATAACTCTTCTCTGGCTGCAAGATATACGTTTCTTTGTTTTTACTGCGCATTGCTTTATATGTAGCATTAATACTTCTACATATTTTCTCTATCATTATTATCTTTAATCTGTTTGTTTGTGTCCTTATTAGTTGCGGTTATTGACTTTCGTTGCTTCTGTTGGGATTATTATTACTGCTTATGAAAAGTATGAACTTCGCAGGTTACTCCCAACATAAATTCCATGTCCTATGCCAGCCAATTAAAGAACTTACCAACATTATGATCGGTCGTTTTGGCTGTGGAGGTGGTAGTTGTAGTTGCTACTGCTGCTGATATTTTTTGTCATTGTTGAAGATGTTAACACTACATTTTGATTAGAAAAGAAAAACACTTTTATCTTGGATCTCTATGAAGCGGGTTCATGGCTCTTGATCACATTTGTTTGTTGTTTTATTATTAATGCCGTTGCTGTAATACAATACATACAACATTACACGACTTCATCTTATATATTGTCTGTAATATAAGCCATGTTAAATGGTAGAAAACACGTTATCGAGACATGACAAGACAGGACGGCGGAAAATAAGAAATGTAAAGTAAAGCAAGTAAATAAAATGCTAACAAAATCACAAGATGAAAGTTCATCAAACCTCAGTAGACTGCCGACTATGTTATGTTATGTTGTCATCTCAATTTTTCAATGGCCAGGGCCTTCTTTGCAATAAAGAACTTTGCTTCTGCATGCTCTGATTTGTGTATGAGATAACTAGAAGGGTTTGTTCAGCAACCCTTTTTCATGTTTTCATGTGTTCAGCAACCTTTCATGGTGATGGAACATTCATATTTTTTCACTTCGAATTTTTCTTTTTTATAGTGAATAATCTGAAAGATTACTATCGGGTGTGTGTGTGTGTGTGTAGGCATAGGCATAGCTGTATCATAAGAAGCTTGCTTCATAATCACATTGCTCCGGGTTCAGTCCCACTACGTGGTACCTTGGACAGGTGTCTTCAACCATAGCCATGAGCCAACCAATGCCTTGTGGGTGGATTTGGTAAACGGAAGCCCGTCGTATATACATATATCTGTGCGCGAATGTGTGCGTGTGTGTGTGCGTGTATGTGTGTTTGTGTGTGTGTCATTGTGCTCTTGAGCAAAACACTTTATTTCATGTTACTCCAGTTGACTCAGCTGTAGAAATGAGTTGCGACATCACTGGTGCCAAGTTTTATCAGCCTTTGCCTTTCCTTTGAACAACACCGGTGGCGTGGAGAAGGGAGGCTAGTATGCATGGACGACTGCTGGTCTTTAATAAATAATCTTGCCCGGACCTCCGCCTCTGAGGGTAACTTTCTAGGTGCAATTGCATGGTTATTCGTGACCGAGGGGTTCTTTACCCTAATATATAATGCTTCAAATTAAATTTATGCACGTTTGCATGTCAGTGTATATGAGAGCAAGAATGTCATTATGTATATATTTTTTCATCTTAAGGAGTTTGTTTCCCAATCATTCAGTTTTGGGTTCGATTCTATTGTCTGTCATCTACGGTAAGTGCTTTTATCAAAGTATCAAGCAATCCAGTCCTTGTGATTAAAAGACAGAAATAATGGAAACCCGTTGGGTTGAATGTACATACCTGTATTACGTTGATTCTACCAATGGATTACGTGGATGTAAATTAACTACGTCGCTTACACAATAATATAATGTGTGGGTAATTCATCTGGGCGAATAACTGGGTTACTCATTACCGAAACCAATCCGAATCAAAGAATGCGCATGTGTAGATTTTATGCGAAGTAATGCTATCAGCAGACTTCTGATATATATATATATATATATATATATATATATATATATATATATATATATATATATATATATATATATATTATTCAGCAAGAGCGGCAGCAGTTGTAGCAGCAGCAGCAGCAGTAGTAGCAGCAGCAGCAGTAGTAGCAGCAGCAGCAGCAGTAGTAATAATAGTAGTAGTAGTAGTAGTAGTAGTAGTAGTAGTAGTAGTAGTAGTAGTAGTAGTATAGTAGTAGTAGTAGTGGTAGTAGTAGTAGTAGTAGTGGTGTAAAATTATCACGGCACTAAACATGTACTATCTTTGACACCAAAGATAACATATTTTTTAGAGGTTTACTTCCGGTACCCAGGAGTCAATGACAGAGTTGTGTCAATATGATTCAAAAGACAGACGCTTTACAGGAAATCATTCTCAAAGAGATCTGGACGATGGTGTAAGAGGATATGAAAGTGGGATGATGGACGAACAAATGTGTGTGGTCTTCATAGAAACAGCAGGGGTGCGGTTGTCGATTTTTGACGAGATATAATCGAATCGTTGGTTTCTGCACTATTTACTACTTGTTCATTTATCGACCTCGAATTTGATACAAAGATATCGACTTATTGTGAAACTGTTGAAAGTGTTTTATACAACTTATGCAAGTTCAACGTCCTCAAACAGTATTTATATGTGTCACTAGGCAAAAAGCCAATTTTCTTTGTAGTGGGCGAACGAGAACAGTATTTCGTCCCACCCATTCGTATATCACTCTCTACCATTGTTATCAACATTGATATAAATATTAGTGTGATGCCTGGAAATTCTAAGCAACATCTTACTGCTTATGGAGCAAGAGAAAAGAGTTAAGATAGGAGTCAGGAGGAGATGATGAGCAGTGATTTGACCACCTCTGCTGACCCAACAACGGGAGGTTATTACTGTTAAGGTTAAAAAAAACATCTAATGATCGTTGGATACTGCTTGATAACTTCAATTCCTCCTGGAATGAGAAGAAAAGAGCGATGGGTGGTTGTGCGTAGGATGGGAGATGCAGCAGAAGGAGCCACTTGCTGGTTATGGAGCAAGGGGGAGGTATAAAGCTGGCAGACATGAGGAGATCTGAGCACCTCTGCTGAACCACCAACAGAAGGACGTTACGATTCGAGATCGAAACACCCGATGTTTGTTGGATAGTGTCTGATAACTTCAATTCCTACTGGTCAAAGCTACGTTCACGAAAGTGAATGGAGAAGAAGCAACTTTTTCTAGGTGTTATCAATAACATTGTTCTTATTTGTTTTGGCGCATAAATTTATAGATCTTCATAACTTTATTTTATTACGTGATAAAATTTCGATTATGACTTTCACTTCGTTCCATAGTTAATGTAGATAACACTCGAACAAATGTCATGATAAGCAGAAAAATATTATAGATAATTGTTGTGTTTACGCAGGGCGCAACGAAGATGCAATTATATGGTATTTATTTTCTAACCTCTAGATCATAAGATCAAACCTTGGAAGAGTCAAAACTTACTTATCGTCTTTTGTAAGACTCCAAAACATGCAGGGAAAATATATACCGATTTGTTTAGATCTGCTATATCTCCACCTCAAAATTAAATCTTATGTCTATGGAAGCAACTCTGAATTGATTCATTTCAACGTTAATTTATCTGCTATTTACCCATAAGATAGATTAGATTGTACAATGTTTACGAAAGGCGAAATGAAAATGACTACAAGAAAGAATCTATCCAGATCTTCACGCTGGTTCGCTGAGACACTTAACACTAAGATATTCGTCTATCTTTTTGTACATCTCATAACTTCTTAAAGTTCAACAACATCGTGAAGTAAATGAACAGTCATATATGCTGTTGCCATACGAAGATTAGTTAAGCCAATGAGAAAGCTTCTATGTCATCGTTTGACATGCTAAAAATAGCAATAGCATTTTGGTATCCACCTCAAGTCATAAAATGGGATACATTAAATAATGTTATTGAGTTTTTTTTTTAAGAACAAGACTGTAGGTCTAAGTGTCAGGGCATCAATACAGATTAATTATGGTATATATTCTGTTAGAAATGGTATCTATTTATTGAAGAATCCTAATATTGGCACAAACCGACAAAATGTGGGGAAGGTTATAGACTACAGCATTTAGCTAAAGAGCATATTATGAAGCCCAGGTGGCTAAAAGTTAATCTCGCTGCATCTGAGCGCAGAAAGTAAAGAGTGGTTACTAACTACTACATCGTATATTTTATTCTATACTTTACCGATTCTTTCGTCTATTAATAACGCAATTTCATTGAATGATGGAGATGCCCCTGCGTTTAGCGTCGTTACTACCTGAATGACTAAAAGCATGTGTATGTGTGCCGTTTACTGTACATTAAAAATATGTGTGTGAACACACACACACACACACACACACACACACACATTTATGTATATCCACTACATATGTATACACACGCACACACACACATACACATTTAAGTATATCCACTACATATGGTGTGTTTGTTTGGGGCGTTGTTATCTAACTCCTCCAACATCGTTTTATCGATTTTGATGAAACTTGACACGTGCGTATAATTTATGTCTGGAAAACTAGTGACATACTTAGTTTGTTGAACAAATCGATAATAGGGTCCCTGGAAGGGATTCTTATATCTACTGCATATAGCTAATATATTATTTTTAAACATCCAAGGAAAATAACCCATTCGCTCCTGAAAGGGATCCTAATATATAGCCAAGGGAAATAACCCATTCATGTTAGTAAATTATTTCGTATAAATCAAATTGTGTATGCTTATTTTTTTTATATTTGAACTATTTGAGTTATTTTCGCAACTTATCTAGTACAACGCTTAAACAAGTAAATAGTATTTTCCTAAACTATAGGTCCACTTATTTCGGTTAGTGACTTATTCACGAATATACCATCACTAACGTCGCTGAGGGCAATATTCTCTGCGAATACACAAAAGCTTTTTTCAGAGTTATTTACTTTGAACTGTTATTATCTCATATCTGATTAGCCTGTTATTACGTAACATACTTCATGATTTTTGTATACATACCTTATTAGTATTTCCTCCTAAGTTCTATATACTCTAGGAACGTATCAAAGCCCTTTTCGAGGTTACTTTTTTTGAATTCTTACTATCGGGTAATTGATTTCATATTTATTACATAACTGACTTCACAATTTGGGTATTCATAACTTATAGGGAATTTCTAAAAACAAGACCCTGTGTAAGACAATTCGGAATTCTCAATAAATGCACAAAAACCGTTTTAAGGGTTACATACTTTGTATTGTTGTTACTGGATTAGCGAAATAATTATGAGAACGGAACAAAGGGATAAGCCCCGCTTTCCCGGGAATTACCGGATACGTCAGCTAGTATACACATACGCGCGCATATGTCATGAACACCCGCAGATACAAACCAACGTGCAGATAACTGAGTTGAAGTGGGTAGTTACAAGATTGGCTGTTCTGAAGTTTAAATCTAAAAAGTCCCAGTATACTTGGCTCCAAATGATAATGATGATGATGATGATGATGATGATGATAGTGGTGGTTGTGTTAGTGGTATAAGAAGTCTTATTGGGATAGTGCTGCGGTCAGGATCTTATTAACAATACTCATCTCAACGAGAAAATATTTATGAATAAATGCTTTGAAACCAAAAGACTTAAACCAGATTATAAATCTACATTAACATTAATGGTCACTGATTGACTTGGTCATGTTTTAAGTGGTATTCTCGAAAAACTAGAGTTTCCAGGCAAAGAAAGTGAGAGAAGTTTTCAAATCTAGTTCATAAGCTGAACAGTCTATAAGCAAGACTTTTATACATTTCAACATATAACTCTTCGCCAATATTGATTTAACATTTTGGCACATGGCCAGCAATTTCGGGGGAAGGAGATAAGTAAATGACGTCGACCCCAGTACTCAACTGGAACTTATTTTATCAACCCCGAAAAGATGAACGGCAAAGTCGACCTCAGCGGAATTTGAACTCAGAACGCAAACACGGAGGAAAATCATTTTTCTCAGCGTGCTAAATTCTACTGATAGAGTTGGAGACCAGTTCCTTCTTCATGAGTTACCACTACAAAATTCTTTTACTTTTTCTAAGCCAGGAAGAATAAAAGTCAAATTTATTTATGAGGAACTTGAACAGAAAATCCTTATAGGGATGGACTGTACCCTAAAGTATACCTAAACAATGCTTATAGTGATGGGCTGTACCCTAAACGATACCCTAGACTTCCAGTACTTTTTCCTTTTTTTTTTATAAAATACATTTCTGCAGTATTAACTGAGGTCTCGATTGATTTACAACTTATTGGAAATCTTGCTAAAGTAAACAAAATGCATGCACTGAGGTTGATACAATGGCCTGCTGCTTCCCGAATACTTTCATGAATAAGGATAAAAGAAGACAAATTTGTGAACCGAAGAGATCAAGAGCTTGTGAGTAGTAAAAAAACGAATGAGAAGAAAGAGAAAAAGAGAAAAGAGTACGTTGATGAAAGACCCGTTGATGAGAAAGTTCGGTGCATATAGATAGGGAGAAAAACAGATGCACAATATATGCGTGTATTTCTTTATGTGCCGATATACGCATGCACGCATATACACACAAAGACAGAGAATAATAATTATGTGAGCTATTCCTTTCATTCAGTAAGCTTTTGATGCGCCAAATTGAAAAAGGAAAAGAAAGAATAGATCAAAAAAGAAAGTTGTAAAAGATCATCGGAAAGAAAAAAAAGATGACCCCCCCCCCAAAAAAAAAGTTGTGTTCTTCATTCGAAATATGTTCTTTAGTTTCTTAACTTTTTCTCTGTGGCTTGAAATCGTATTAGGCACAAATGTTAAATAGATATTTCCAGTGGTCTCCCCGCTCTAAACAAAAAAATGTACTTTTGTGCAAAACATGATTTCAGTCTACAGTCTGTATATGCGAGATCACACACACACACGTACGCGCGCGCGCAAACAAAATTTCTATACACACATGTGCGTGTGCGACCAATTTGCGCAAACAATATTTATGTAGATAAGTTTATACGCATCAATGCATATATATCTGATGTGCTTTGCGTGCGGGTGTGTGTGTGTGAGTGAGTGTGTGTGTGTGTGTGTGTGTGTGTGTGTGTGGTGTGTGTGTGTGTGTGTGTGTGTGTGTGTGCGCATGTGTATGCTTGCATTTATAAGTGTGGATATCTATGCTCACACCCCTATATTCGCATACAGTCAATGAAAACTTCACTGATAGCGGTACCCGGTTGAGACAGATTGTTGAGTATCAGCCATTATAAACAGCTACTAATCAACACTAAGATTCAGATTTGAACGCGAGACATGCCGTAACACATTGGTAGTTTCTGGTCTAAAGTTACATCAAATTAATTTGATTAGATTACTATTCTTAATATTCTTACGAAATAAGGCTATGCAGATTAAAGTTGAAGCAATAAAAACACAACAAAACGTAAAGAACGGATTTGAAGACTATTCGTAAAAAAAAAATGATCACCGTCATTTTTCATCTGCATACATACAGAATGATGCTACATACATACACACGCTACCCATACACGCCGCTACCCATACTCACACACACTTATGTCGATATCTATGTTGTTCAAAGAACGCCTCCTGATGTTATGATTTTGGTCTACTCAGAGAAAACCACACTTCACTGAAGAGATGCGAGTTGTGATTCTGGCGATGTTGTAAGAAGAATATAAGCATCAAGAATGCTTATGTCGTTACATTGTGCTCTCTCTCTCTCCCTCTGTGTAATCTTTCGATCGTTGATAGGTTTAGCAAATTAAATCACTTTATACTATTGAGAATTATTAATATTGTTTTATAGTTATTTATTTGCAACAAATCAGTTCAGTAAAAAAGATTTTGGTCCAAGTTTAATGGAACTGCCGCTATATGCGGTAATTGCCAGATTTGTTGACAAATGGCTACTGGTAAAATGAAATTATATGAGAGTGTATGTAACGCGGTATTTTTAAACATAAGACAATTTCCCTTGGATCGTCAGCATTAGTTCATTTAAAAATTTCCATTAATTAGAGGAAAAAATTCTTCGTAAGAATATTATGCTGTATCGAAATTAAGTGTTTAGATTTAATTTGCCTTCGTGTCTGATTAGCATGCTGGTATCTAGACGTTGTGATTTGATGACCTACTCCAGCAGCTTATTAAGAAACGGTAACTAAAACTCAACGTAAATCCAGAGAACTTGAGCATAACGAAACTAATGCAGGTACCATAATGGTGTATAAAAAAGACTAAAATCTGCGAGTTACCCTCTCCAGCACATGTCACACGAATGACGTGTAAAATTTGTATTAGAAACTGTTATATCTTTCACAAGAGCAGTCGGAACTTTTGAAGGAATATGACAATTTACCTTGTACATGATCACTTCCAGGAATGCCATAAGCATGTAATATCGTCAATAGTCCAATCAGCCATATCAGTAAAATCTGAAAGTTGAGGAAAAGAAAGATTTGAATATATTTTGTTATTTTAGATTCATTTTCATTAATATATTTTGGGGGTTTTATTTCTATTATTGATAGAGGTAGGTTATATACAATGGAGTGACAACGCCCGATATATTTATGAACACTTCCTGTCCAATCTCAACATCTGCAGGTCAAAGACTTCGAGAATAGGGAGAGAACTGGGGAGGTAAAACGGCCTGAATGCTTACAAAAGTGAATTGATTGAGTCGCTTAAGCATTGAATAAAATTATTTCGGTAATTATTCCGAATTTTTGCAGTCTGGGTTCAAATCCCGCTTAAATATCAATACAAAAGAGAGAGATAAAGAGAGAGTAACAATGGGAATATAAAATGATGGAGTGACAAATAGGTAGAAAGATGTGTGCATTGGCTCACATATATATGTGTTTATATATGTAGCTGTTTACATACACATAAATACATACACACAGCGAAATAGACAATCGCGCAATCCATATTTTTGGCCTGGTGTTGCTTTGGAAAAAAGGAAAAGAATAAGCAAGGTTAATTATGCATGGCACTACAAACCATGTGAAATAATATATTTTGGGTATGTAAAGCTATTTGGACTTTGATGCCTTATGAAGCGTCGGCCGTTCAGACATTAGACATATGTTTTAGATTTACAGGGGAAAACAATCAGAGTATATTATATTTACACCTTTCACAATATCAGTAGATGAAGATTGATACGATTGAAATTGTGTAACATCCATTTCTTTCTCAATAGCACAAATGACGTAAATAAATAAATAAATATATAAGGGACTAGAAGAGATACCTGGCGTTGCTCGGCATTAAAATGGCATAGATTTTTGTTGTTGTTTCACTTATAGCGGTCATTATGACTGCGGCCAGGCAGGAGCAACGCCTTTAGTCGACGAAATCAAACCCAGGATATATTCTTTATAAGCCTAGTACTTATTTATCGGTGTGTTTTGCCAAACGGCTAAGTCACGGGGATGTAAATACAGCAACATCGGTTGTCAAGCAATGGTGGGGTTACAAAGACAGACACACACACAGATATACATATATTTACATACATATATACATAGACATATATATACATATATAAATATATATATATGCATGTATATACATATGTACATATTTTTACATATATGCATAAATATATATATGTGTGTGTGTGTATACATGCATATATATACACAATACATATATACATGTATATATATATGTGTGTGTATACACACATACATATATATACATATAAATATATACATATGTATATACATATAGATCTATATATATGCATATATATATGTATAGGGAGAGTTTACGAAAAAAACATAAGACGAAGACAGGTGGTGTACAAAACAAACAGATGTATTAGTATAACGCTCAGGAATAGAAAAAGTCTTTTACGTTTCGAGCTACGCTCTTCTACAGAAAGGGACACAGAAAAAACAAGGAGAGAAAAAAATGTGTGTAGTGGCTAATGATCTATCATGGCGATACATATACATCTATACATATACATCCATAAATATACTTCTATATATATATATGTACATGAATATATATATATATATATAATATATATATATATAATATATATATATATATATATACATACATGTATTTATATGCATATATACCGGAGTAAACACTTAAATGTGAAACAAGGTGGAAAAAAAGAGTACTCAAATACCAGTGGTAGAGTAATATGCTTTATTTAAAGCAGCAGAAAATTCTACAAAACCTGTTACTCTGAGTTTCGCGTTGCCGTTCATCGGACAGTTTTTGCAACGCGAAACTCAGAGTAACATGTTTTGTAGAATTTTCTGCTGCTTTAAATATACATATATATATGCATATATATAGATCTATATGTATATACATATGTATATATATATATGTGTATATTTATATGTATATATATGTATGTGTGTGTATACACACACCTATATATATACATGTATATATGTATTGTGTATATATATGCATGTATACATACACACACATATATATATATGTATGCATATATGTAAAAATATGTACATATGTATTTACATCCCCGTGACTTAGCCGTTTGGCAAAACACACCGATAAATAAGTACTAGGCTTATAAAGAATATATCCTGGGTTTGATTTCGTCGACTAATATATATATATATATTAATAGTAATAGTATGACAATAAACGAATGAATGAGACCTCGATATTATGTAAATAGAGAAATGTATCTGTAATATAAGACAATTATTCGGATACCATAATAAAACTCCGAGTTTCAGATGTTGGGGCGGAAATCTGCTCCTGCATCTCGTCAGTTATTAAGACAAAAAATATTTCTATTTGTGTTAAAGCTCGGAGATTATTATGGCAACCGAATAATTGTCACATAATATATATATATATATATATATATATATATATATATATATATATATATATATAATATATATATATATATATATATGCATGTAAAATGGTTTTAGCATTAATAGGGAAAGTATTAAACCTGAAGTATTATCTTACTTTACAATAGAGATGCTATTGCTTCACTTTTGACACATAATACTGAAATCGTGTAAGAAATAAGAGATTGCTCCGAACTCGCATTAGGCCAAGAAATACACGCGAACACACACACACACACACACACACACACACACACACACACACACACAAACACACGAACACTCACATATACATGCACATTCTGTGTGAGTGCAAGAGAATTTGAATGTATTGAAGTATATTTTGTGTGTGTGTGCTTGTATCATAACGTGTGTATAATATGCGCTGAAGCGGCATTCGCGTGTAGATTTATCAAAACTTGGGTGTAAAAACATTTCATTTCTTAAAAGGTGCAAGATACATGTCTAAGTATACATCGACTGAACATGTGCAAAGCATATGGAATGGAAAAAAGTGAGGTAAACATTAGGTGAAGAATATACACCAGTGTTTGTTCAAGATGAAGATATGGTTGTTTAAACGTACCATCTGTTGAATAAAAATTTATATTATACCTTAGTGTTGTTGTTGTTGTTGTTATAGTGATGGTGAACGTAAATTTACCCTAGATGATTCTCACTGTGTAAAATTAGGTACCATTTTTGAGTAAAATGATACCGAGAGAATGTTTGTCTCTCATCGCTTCCTGTCTTTGATAAAATAGATATTAGTAATATAATAAAGATTCACTTAATTTCATTCACTTAATTTACAATGACAACATTTCTTATAAAGCTCTTATTGCACCTTATAATAAATTATAGCAGAATCTTTAGCGGGTGGAACAAAGTGTTATGTGATATTTGTCCTATTTCTTTAGGTTCTGAGTTCACATCGCACTAAAGTCAAATCAGCTTCTCTTGTCTTGAGTGTTCCATAAAATAAATTACTAGTGAAATACTGTATACATACATACATACATACATACATACATACATACATACGTATGTATGTATGTATGTATGTATCACGTGACCGACCAGACCATCAGATGTTGTTACACATCGCGTTCGCATTGTTTTAGCCTTCGAGTGACGCCACCCCGCTGACTAAGCGAGCAGGCCAACAGAAGAAAGAGTGGTGAGAGAGTACAGCAGGGATCACCACCCCCTGCCGGAGCCTCGTGGAGCTTTTAGGTGTTTTCGCTCAATAAACACTCACAGCGCCCGGTCTGGGAATCGAAACCGCGATCCTACGACCGCGAGTCCGCTGCCCTAACCACTGGACCATTGCGCCTCCATGTATATATATATATATATATATATATATATTATATATATATATTATATATATATATATATATATATGTATGTATGTATGTATGTATGTATGTATGTATTTGTGTAGGTATATATATACAGGGTCATCCCATAATTAAGGCGGTTTTTTCAACTGCATGAGCTAAAGTCGAAGAGGAGCGGGATAAGCTACCTGCATCAACTTGCTATAGTAGCAGGTAGTAATCTTAGTGCATGTTTTAAAGAGTACAGTTCGATTTGAACAGGAATATTAATGCAGTAAACGGGGGATAGGACAATAAGCGTAAGCCAGTGTCAACGGTGGTTCCAGAAATTCCGAGCAGGAAACTACAGCCTAGAAGATGAGTCATGTCCAGAGAAGTTTGAATTTGGTCATTCAACCATTCATTGATGCCTG
>NC_042997.1:71904286-71921786 GCF_006345805.1 Octopus sinensis
AAAGTTTAGGATACACGTCTTCGAATAAAGAAAATGATAACAATAAAATGTGTAAGAACAGAAACAACTACTAAGTTCTGTTGCTAACATGCCGCTGGGGCCAGCTGGGAGGTATAAGAACAATGAGATGATGATGGTGTTGAGAAGGAGAAAGAGGAGTACGACGACAATGAGAATGGATTTTTAAAGTTAAAATCCGAGCTAGTGTGTCATCTAATGAACGTGAGAAGTCGGACAGCCGAAGAATAATGAGGAAAACAAATGGAAACACTCCAAATGATTTGCAACCTAAGCTATGATCATTATGTATGGTGGGTGGGCGATGCTCGGAATTTGAGCAGAGAGGGGGGTGGGGAGACAAGGGGAGAAAGAGAGAGACCTTCACATCAAAGCTTCCAAGGGAGAAAAGCGTAATCTTTAGTTTTATGTATACAAACACGCTCGCACGCACGCACGTACGCACACACAGACACCCCCCCCCTCACACACACACATTACTCCTGTGTCTTAGGGAGGAATAGGGCATATCTTAAAATTTGTTATATTACATTTGCCAACGTTCGCACCCACGCCTCTACTAAAATATGTAAATGTATTTGATTGTCTGTGTGTGCATACACACACACAAATATATGCATACATATATTTATACATACATATATAAGCATTTATACACACACACACACATACACACACACACACACACACACATATATATATACTTCTGTGTGAGTTAGAGGTTGGGAAACCAACTAAGGGATAGTTCATGTCCAATATACTGCTGGTATTGTGCCCAGTTATTCATACCCAAGTGTCGGTTATAGCTTGGCAATCTCGCAATTGAGTGTTATATATGGGCGGGGGTAAAAAGTAGTTTACCCTTAATTTATACGGCAAATAAGAAAATGGAGAAGATACAAAAAAGACATACATCAGCTGGTAGACATTCTAGTATGTCTATTCCAAAGTATTAGAAAGTATCAAAAGAATACATATACATATAATAAATATGTGTTACACACACATGTACTAATATTACAGAAAAGAGTAGAAAAGAACAAAAGACCAGAGTGTCAGAAGGTAATAAGTTCCGTAAGGCCTGTTCTGCCAAGAGGCAAAGAAATCCTCCATGCCATCTCCAAACACTTGTTTTGGTTTGTTTTGTTTTGTCTTGTTTTGTTTTAACGGTTAACCATCAGCAAACCGGAACCACGTGATGGCTTTCAAAACAATAGCTGACCAATTAGGTTATAGGACCGACTTTGACCCCTACCCCGCTACACACAGTGATTCCGGGACTTGTTGATCGGCAAAATATAACGAACACTAACACCGCACTTTGATCCCACCTGGTTCCTTACTCTCATTACTACACTCATATACCAAATTTTTCCATAATGGGTTCATCATCATAGGCTGCTTATGCCATACCATCTGCAACGTTGCACCTACTAACTGGCACTTTACATATAAACTTTCACCTCCGTAACACGGACCATACCTTCAAATTCACCACTGTATTTCTATGTAAACATAATATGAGTTTCTATGTAGACATAATGCGAACTACTGCCTAAATTCACCCTTCTTGAAAAAACTCCTCCTGAGAACGACTATATTCACCTATCCACAATTGGACGAAATAACATGGATCTTGGAATACATCACGGGACGTCTGTAGCTTATTCCCCTTCCTACACCCAAATAATTTCAATAAGCTGTGCTTCACTAACATCCGCATGTTTGCTCCTATTCCTTTCTGACCTTTTTAAAAAAGTCAAACAGACTGTACCTATTGTTAACTGTTTCTTATATGTATTAACCATCCCAACCACTTAGAACCCTCTGAAGAAACCTAGAGGCACATTCATCATCCAAACACTATCTGCCTATCCCTACAGAACACTGAGGAGATGGAGATGGCATGAAGGATTTCGTTGCCTCTTGGCAGAAAAGGCCGTAAGGAACTTAGGACATTCTGACAATCTGATATTATGCTCTTTTGTGTAAAACTAGCACATGTGTGTGCAACACATAGTTATTACATGTGTATGTATTCTTCTAATACTTTGGAATAAATAGGCATACTAGAATGTCTACCAGCTGATGTATGTATCCTCTCCATTTTCTTATTTGCTATATATATATATATATATATATATATATATATAATATATATATATATAAATTAAATTAGAAATAAAACCACTATTAGGCAACTCAAACAGTGATAGACATAAACCAAAACGTAAAAAAACAAAAAAATAAATATAATTAATAAATATAATAGTGGTTTTATCTCTAATTTAATTTATATTTATACTGTGAAATTTGATTTAATCCTAAATCTAATTTTTCCCTGTAAGTTTGGATATACTCCCGAATATTATATATATATATATATAATATATATATATATATATATATATATATATATATATATATATATATATATATATATATATATAGGTTAAAGCAATGAGGAAAGTTAAGTAGTTAGTCAAGACAGGACAAGGACATTTGATTTCATTTAATTCAATCTAAAAATCTTGTCCTGCCTTGACTAATTGCTTGCCATTCCTCACTACTTTAATGCATAGCTACTGACTCAAAGGGAAGTCACCATTAGCCGTTTTTGGAATAAGAATGTCACACAACCACAACTTCAACCACTGTTCTAACTGGTGGGACACTTATTTGAGCACTCAGAACGCATACCTATTTGTTTGAGTCATCTTGACCTAAACTCTTCATATCTTATATATATATATATATATATATATATATATACTCTAAGTATTAGAGGTAAATATACATTTATCTAACCTCTTCCATAGGGTTGCGATCGTTTCGCAACCTTCTTCATGTATAATTAATTTTTCAGTATGCAAAAAATTATGCATACATGTTTGCATAAATAAGTATGAGCATGTTTGCATTAATATGCTGAGCCTTATACAATTGTACATTCACAATTCAACTCTAAATATACACCAACAATTTCTTCTTAATTTATACAATGTATGGAAGGCCGAAACCAGATAAAATTAGGTTGATTTGGTCAGTAAAAAAATAAAATATATTTATTGCTACAAATCAAATGATTTAAAATGCGAAACAGAATTTAAGGAATTGACACGAAGGAATAAGAAGAGGAAGTCAAAAGAGATAAAACGATAACCGAGACGAAGTATATAAAAATGAATTTTCAGCCAAAATAATTATATAGATGGGTAAGTGTGGAAAGAAGCATTTGAAGATTTAATGATTCCATAGAAATGATGGATGAATGGGAGATCAAATAAAACCAAGAAATAGGTCAACAACAATGCATTGATATATATATATATATATATATTAGGGTCGGGAATTTTTCACAACCTAATAACCCTATATTGTAATTCGATGAATAATTTTAGAAAAGTCAGGAAACTAACATTTATCTTGCTATATTTGAAAAAAAACATCACCTCAACTTAGGAAATCGATTTCCACTTTTTACCCAGATCGAGCAAAATTTTAGTGGGTGGGGGTTCATAACGCCTGCTCAAGTTTTTATCAAACTTGTACTGACTCAATGCAATGCAGAAACAGTATGTCTGAAATTTCAGCTTTTTAGTTGAAGTAGTTTCGGAGTTATGGGCTTTAAAAAATATAATCACTAGATGGAACTAGATTCACACTTCAGCATTTCCGCTGCCTTGTAAACGAAAGAGAGATGAGGAATAAAAGTGTATTTATACATTTTTAAGTTAATGAATTGAAACTGTTCTATGCAAAGGTTCAAAACCAAGATATTTTAAGACAGATGCCACTACGAGCATTCGATAATATACAAAATTAAAACAATACATATTTTTAACTTTAGGCTTAATTCCAATTTTACATAACTGTATAAGAAAAAGGGTTCTAAATGTTAGCAAGTTTTTAAACATAACAAAGAATTAATGTTTTGTTAGATAAAATAAATCGAAGCTGAAGTTTCTTATTTTTACAAACATAAAGATCTTGAAGGCACTTGATTGCTCGTTCTGCACTCTGATTTGCTCTGGAGATTTCAAGTTTTAATGGTTATCGACTACAAAAGTTTTTACAGAGTTCAATGCTTTTTTATGAACTTGCAGGCTACCACATAACTTCTGATAATCATGTGCATTGAGCATTTGGTCAGTAAACCAAAAATCTGCCCAGCTGTACGAGATGAATCGACAAACATTGAGAAACAAAACTCTTTTCTCTGGTAGAAGAATAAATGCCAAAAGAGCTAGTATTGCTCGAGAATTCCATCTTGTATTAATTAATTTGGGTATTTTTTGAAACTTTACAGTAGGAAATTTTCCAGTTTCTTCAAAGTAACGAAAAACTCTGATCAAATGAAATAGAAATTTCCTCTCGCCGTCCTGCTGATTCAGTAATCTTTTCTTCACTATTGTTGAAATTAGCCTGGGGTTTCTCTTAATTACTTAGAGGAGCTGGGATGTTTTTCCTTTGTGATGTCAAAAATTCCTTTCAATGAATCGTATTTTCCTCCTTTTACATATTTGTCGTAGGTATTCATCACCTTTTCTACTTTTGCTTGTACATTTTAAATTGATAAATATGGGAAATTTAATTTTTTGCCATAAAAAAGGTACTTCGTTCGGAATTTCTTTTGTTCTTTCTTTCCTTCTTTTGATGGTACCTCCAAGGAAGAAGTAGCAATCGACAATTAAGTTTTATTGGTATTCTACAGTTGTTTTCCAAAGAATGCTCTTCTAGAGGAACACGTCTTCTTTTCCTCAGTGAGTTTTGAAATTGCACGATATTCTTCGTCTAGATTTTTTTTTCTTTGAGGAACACATGCACTTCTCTTATGAGAAATTATTTTTGATACTGTAGTTGAATAAGCGTACTATTATGAAAGGCAGTTAATATAGGCAAAGTTTTTAGCGCCACAGAAATAACAAACAGAGGAAGAGGATATTTCCTAAAGTAGGGCCTAAGCGGTAACAAATTAAAACCTATATAACTCCTAAACTACTTAAACTTGAAAGCTGAAAATTGAGATATACTGCTTCTGCATTGCATTAAGTCAGCACACCATGTTTGGTAAAAACTTGAGTAAGCATTATGAATCCCCCTAGAATTTTGCATTGGGTCAAAAGCGGTGTTAGGTTTCTTTAGTTGGCGGTGCCGTTTTTTTTAACTAAAAATAAAGGTTATTTTCCCTACATACATACACACACACACATACGCACGCATACATACATACATACATACATACATACATACATACATACATACATACATACATACATACATATATACATACTTACATACATACATGCATACATACATACATGCATACATACAAACATACATTCATACATACATACATACATACTACATACACATACATACATGCATACATACATACATATGGCAACTCTTCAGATCGAGCTCTTGGGGGAAAGCTAATCACTTTAAAACATGAACTCAGGGCGATGAGAGAGAAACTGCGCTATCGCAAGTGAACTTTTGAGCGAGTCAGTATCAATTGCAAATTTACTTCCAACCTATAAGCATTATACAGAGAGATGAGGAAGAAAAACATTACCATTAAGAAAGCTCCCTCCCAAGAAGATCTACAATCATTCTGATCAAAAATTTGGAACGAAAAGAGAGATTTCAACATGAATGTATCATGGTTAAATGCAATTAAGGGAGGATACTGTACAACACTAACAGTAAAGCATACAAAATTGAATCAGAAACCTTTGCTATAGCAGTAGGCAAACTGCAGGATTGGAAGGCACCTGGAAGGGACCTAATAGTTGGATATTGGTACAAGTAGCTGACATTTTATAGAAATCACTTGATATGTATGTTCAAATGGACTATGGAAGGTTAAACTGATACACCAAATTGGCTTGCTACAGCAAGGACAAATCTTGTTGCTAAAAATGAAATCACCGAGATGGCAGGAAACTACAGACCCATTGCTTGCCTAACCATTATGTACAAACTATACATAAGTTGCTTCAACCAAATCCTCCAAGACCATTGTGAGTCGAACAACATTGTGGCTGATGAACTGTTTGGTGGTAAGAAGGAAGTGTGTACTGTCTGAAGTAAGAAAACAACGCAGAAACCTGGTGACAATATGGCTTGACTATAAGAAGGCATTCGACTCTATCCGCTATTCATGGCCGTTGAAGTGCCTACATCTGGCAAAGGTACCTACTGCCTTAACTGCTGCTATAGAGAGACTAACAAAGACATGGACAACTATTATTACTCTTACAACTCAGAACAGAATAATTGTTTCTAATAGTATTCCAGGGAGATAGCCTTTCTGTACTTCTTTTCATTTTGACACTGAATCCATTATCGTTCCTACTGCAGAAATTCATATTTGGTTGTAGAACGAGGCAAGTCAGTCCCCCAAACCAGAAGCCCGTACATCAACGGTCTCTCTATCTCCCCCATTCTACACAAAGAATGTTACAAGTACCTAGGCATAGACGAAAATGAAGGCGCTGTGAATAAAGATAGAGTGACCCGAAAATATTACAACAAAACACTATCCCACAATGCATCTGCAGTACCAGTGCTGATCCCAACATTTGGTATACTTGATTGGTCTGAAGAGGAAATCTACTCTAAATATCAAAACCCGCAAAATCCTGACAACTGGGAACTTCCACAGAAACAGTGACGTTAATAGGCTCTACCTAAGAGGAAATGAAGGTAGTAGAGGCCTGAGATTAGTGCAGACAGCCTTCGAATGCTGTATGGTTTCGCTCAGGCAGCAGCTGTTAAACAACAGCAGCAAAAATAAATATATGAATGAAGTGTTGAAAAGTGAAGTGAGCAAACATTCTACGAGTTGGCAGTGAACACCTCAAGAAATACTCTCTTCCTGATGATTTCCTATACAGCCCCAAAACAGCTGGACTCTATTATCTGAGAAGACCTGGATGGAAAGCATTCAGCATACAAAAAAAAAAAAAAGGACCATGCATGGGTATGTTACCCAGAAACTTGAAGAAGACAGTAGAATTGACACGAAGCGCAGACTCTCTTGGGCACAAGACCACTACATCACATCACACTTTGAAGTTTATGTTTTTGCAATCCAGGAACAGAAGATTGCCACAAAGTACCTGGTGAACAAGAGAGACAGTAACGCTCTTGTAATCCCAAGGTGCGACCGCATGTGTAGGCTATGTCATGTTTCTGTGGAAGACATTACGCATGTGATTAGCAGCTGTCCTAAAATGTTGTCACGGTACTACTTACCTATGCAGTACGATGTTGTTGCTAAAACAATTTACAATGCCATCCGCAAAAAAGATTGTCCTGAAATAAACTTAGAAAATCCTTGTCATGAAATACATTCATAAACACCAACTCAAGGAATACTAGTGGAATATTTCCAGCAAAACTTTAGTCAAATGTAAGCGTAACAAGCCGGATATAGTTGTTTGAGACAGAGGGGCAAATGTATGTACCATCACAGAGGTTAGCTGTCCTCTTTGAAAATCGAAGAAAGAGAGGATCTCCATGGACAACTGCTTCGAAACTTCCAGCCTCTAAATCGAGACTATGAATTCATATTCATACCAATAATAATTGGAGCATTAGGTTTTGTTAGTAAATGCTTAAAGGAGAATCTGGATAAACTGGGATTTTCAGAAAGAGAAATCAACTGACTAATTTGTACATTACAAGTGCAATCTGTGAGTGGAACAGTAAAAATATGCAAGACTTTTCTCAAGTTCCAAATGTAGATTTGTCTGTGTTAACTACATCCGAAAGATGGAGCCTTGTATCTTTGTTGCAAACCGGCTCCCTCTTCATTGGGAGATTTATAATCAAAAAGTAGAAGAGACATACATGTATATACATACATATATATATATACACATACACACACACACACACACCACACACACACACACACATATATATATATATATATATATATATATATATATATATATAAACACATACATATATACATATGTATGAATGTATGTATGTATGTATGTATGCATGTTTGCATGTATAGGTATATGCATGCATACATACGCTTATTTCAGTAACATATTTTTCTAACGCTCAGACAAAACAAATGACTTTTATTGATACAGTGTATTGAAGACTATAATAGTCAATGTATTCTATCTATTTTAAAGCTAATTGTAATTTGATAAAGATTTGATTTTATTTCTAGCAAAGAATACGAACACGTGAATGGCTTTCAAGCATGTATGTGAATCTTGAATCAATTTTCATTTTTATATTTAAAAGTCCATGTTGACCTTTTACAATTTGAACATACGTTACATATTTTTGGCGGAGAAATATAATCATGTAAATTCATTCCATTATATTATTGGAATTCCCGATAGAATTTACAACCAGAACGCAAAGAAACGTGATCTCTCTATTTTGCAATTCATCGACATTATAAAGAAAAGAAAAAAAAAACTGAAAGGTTTTCATGAATGGATGTCGGGAGACTGATTTAAAATATATTATATGCAAGTAAAAGGGTGAATCGCTCTAATAAAATCAGTTTTATTATATCTTTTTTAGTACAGCCATTAATCATTTATCCAAAATTTCGAAATCTAAAAATTTTCAAAACCAATATTTTATTCGAGTAAAGGAAGTGTCATAAATAGATAACTCCTGGAAAGGTTTCTACTAGAGGGGAAGGATGGCACTTGGGTTAAAACGAAAGAATCGTTTTATGGAGTTGCCAAGCTGAAATGGAAGTGTTATAGGTAGACTTGTTTACAGGAAAAGCGACATATTTCTATAGAGAAACAGTTACATGTGCGAAGCTGGACCAGCGCCAAATTTATATATAACTACCCACACGTTGTAAGATGTATGATGAAATGAAAATGCGTAACATGTTTAGACTTGGGTTTTATTTCCCAGCTGTCTATTTTCTTGATGCAAATATACGCATAAATCTAAGAGATACGGAATATTTTCGTTCATAAATATTTCGATATTTTAGATGATCTTGCTCCAATTTCCCCTTATGCTCCAGTTTTATGGGATCGAGACTTCTCACTCTTCAACCCTAAAAGCAAATAAATTACAAATTCCATTCTCCACAAAATACTGGCTCACATCTTAAAAGGGTTAGTTTTGTATTTGGAAAATCCTTTCAACAGTTTTACAATTCTTGACATCAGTGTTACATTATCAAATCTCTCATTGCATCCCATTTCTTTTAACAACGCCATACTCACACCAGCACGCATACGTATATATATATATATGTGTGTGTGTGTGTGTGTATATATATCTGGTTCTTGACTGATGACTGAGGGCTTCGAATGTCCCGTCCTGTGGTTCTTGTGTCGTCTCTGTGGTGTTTCATGTTCTTGTCCATGTCTGTAATTATTTTTACTGTTTACCTATATAATCGGCGGCTACGTATCCACATTGACCTTATACGATAAGTATATTTTTTCTCTAGCATTGATACGACTCTTAATCTGTCTCTTTTTCTCTCTCTCTCTCCTCCCTTATTCCCCTTCCTTTCTTTCCCTCTCCATCCGTTCCCCCCCCCCTTCTACGTTTCTCTATCTCTCTCACCTCCAGCCCCCTCGATCTGTCTCTTTCTTCTCCTCTCTCTCTCTTCTCCTCCCTCGTCCACCTTCTCTCTCTTTCATCTGTCCCTTTCTCCTGTCTTCTGTTCTCACGTGACAGCTAGCCGCCGTTGAGCGCTCTTTCGTTTTCAGCAGCCGCAGAAGCAACACGTATTTGTTCGTCTCCCCGTGGCCATTAGGCACAACTTCACAAGCCAGCCCCATACTCAACTCGTCCTGTCGAAAGACCCTTGTCCCACGTCCTGGTTTTGTTTTGTTGTTTATTTTTTATTCTTATTTTTACCGTTATTGTTTTTACGTTTTTGTATTCTTATTGGTGTCACGTATTCTGTATTTTTGTTTATATACTTCGTTCGTTTTCCGTCCTCGCGTTGTATACATTCGAAGCTTTCTTCCAGGGGATCTAATGCGCTTGGCTTAGATTTCCCTTGGCTGGCTGGCCATATCGGAGCAATCTCAAGATTAATCAGCCGAAATTGCTAAGATGATCTGTTCTTGACTGATGACTGAGGGCTTCGAATGTCCCGTCCTGTGGTTCTTGTGTCGTCTCTGTGGTGTTTCATGTTCTTGTCCATGTCTGTAATTATTTTTACTGTTTACCTATATATATATATATATATATATTATATATATATGTGTGTGTGTGTATGTATATATATATATATATATATATGTACATATATATATATATATATATATATATATATAATATATATATATATATATATATATATATATATATATATATATATATATATATATACATCTATATACTTTATTTTAAGCAGCAGAAAATTCAACAAAATCTGTTACTCTGAGTTTCTCGTTGCCGTTCATCAGACAGTTTTTGCTAGAATGGAACTGATATATAAATTCAATCTATACTCTTACAAACGCTACACCTTTAAAAAGAAATGGACTTGTTTGATTGGCCCTTTAGAAAAACGGTCAATCTTCGAGCGATAAACAAAAAGGTCAAATATATGTATATATATATAAAACTTATA
Organism: Octopus sinensis; assembly: GCF_006345805.1. Lineage (NCBI taxonomy): Eukaryota > Metazoa > Mollusca > Cephalopoda > Octopoda > Octopodidae > Octopus > Octopus sinensis. Next base: position 71,914,911 of record NC_042997.1, read on the forward strand.
AAAATTATATATAAAAAACTTATAAAAATTATAAAATCCGAGGAAAAAACCATTGACGTTAATGAAGACAGTGCAAATTAATGCATAGAAATTAAACCTGTTATAAATACTGCAATACATATTTATATTAAAATCTACATATATATATCAACATACACAAAAGGATGCGCGTAAACGCCATACATACATATACAGACGTATGAATATAATTTAAATATACACATAAAAGCATGTGTACATATATTCACGCAAACCGTCTCGCACGCAAGCTAAAATTCATCTATGTAGCAATTCTCATATACTGGGCAAGGAGGGGGAACGAAAGAAAGGGAGAGAGAGAAAAAGGAACGAAGGAGGGGTGGGGAAAAAAACGAAATAAGCAGTGTAACGATGTTATTGGCATCTATAGAGACCAGTATACATACACAAGTTTGAATGGATACATATACATACCGTCGTGTATATGTGTGCTTAAGCACAAACATACTTTCACTTACACATACACAGATACGCATGCTTACAAATACATATGCTTTGCTATACACATACTTATATAAACATTATAATTTTGACAACATTGCTTTTTTTTAAAAAACATTGCTTTTAAAAAATGGGTGCATTAATAAAAATATATACGAAAGACATATAAAATAAAATATAACATCCTATTTTGGGTCATTTATAAATAATCAAGGTAATATAAATAATCAAGGTAATCCTATGCAATACAATAACATGAAAACAAAGTTTGTAGGTTTTTCCTAATATATATGTAGAAACATAAGACTTTGCTATACGGATTAAGATCCGCATAGTTTGGAAACAAAACAAAAACAAAAACAAAATCAAAATCAAAATCCATCGTAGCGCTCAAGAGTCAAAATCAAAATCAAATATCAAAAATACAAAATATATACTCTATCCATATGGTATATTTATATTCGACATTTTAAATTTAGCCGCGTGCCTACATAAGTTCATTAACTGACTTCTTTGATTCAAAGAATTATTGTCTTTGAATAAGATGTACATTTTCTCTAATAGACAAAGTCTGCACTTGAAATTATTTTTGTAAGCTCCATGCCTGTATGGTGCCACCCTGTCCAGAATGCTCCATGTCACGTTGAAAGGTGGGGCTTCCTTTTCTTTTAGTTCCCAGACATATTTTGCTAGGCTGGTTTTCTTCCTATTCTCTGGGTATTTAAATGAATTTTTATGAGAATAAAATCTTGTTTTAAATGAATTTTCTGAAGCCCCTGTGTATGTCTTGTATTCCGATGAGCCTTCCACTTGCACCTTGGCTCTATAAACTACTCCTTTCACTAGACATTTCCCTTCTAACGGACAGGAGCTTTCGTTTTTGAAATTACATTTCTTAATGGGGTCGGCACCATGTCTAATATCAATTAGCTTCCTATTATGTTGGCTAATGTAAGAGGCGAAATTTCTGCAACAAGAATAGCTAACCTTCAGGGTTCTTCTATTAAATATTCTGTAGAATTTATGACCCTGCTTAAAATGCTTAGAGACTAATCTCAAAAATTCCTTACCTATATTAGTCTTTACGGCCAAATTGAAAGCCGGGTTGAACCACAAAACTTTCCTGGTCCTAGTTCTTCGTGCAGCATTATTATCAGCATTAAGCTGGTTGAACTGGATCTTCTCAGAGAATCCACTATTCTTTAATGCGCTATCGTAATAAGGTGCAGCATTATGGAATGCTGCCTCGTCCGAAGAAATTGAAGATATTCTTCTACCTACATTGCTGACTAAGTTCCTAAGGATAACTGGTGGATGGTTCGAATCTTTGCTAATATACGATAGCTTTTCATTGGGCTTACGGAAAGGTTTAAATCTATCCGATCTTGCATTAAAATTTAGGTCTAAAAAATCTACACTATTCAGGTTAGCATCTATCGTAACCCGTAAGCCCATCCTTTGAAAGAAAGCTATAAGGTCCTTCCTAAGTCTATCTGATTCATGGCCGTTTAGATTATGCGTAGCTATAAGGCCGTCATCCCTATATAAACCTGCATCTATAAATGGGAATTCTATTTTTAGATTATGGAGAATAAAGGCTCCTATGAGCATACATAATTCAGCCCATCGGTACATCGAAAAGAGAATCCTCAGTCTTCTTAATCCAGGTGGAATCCTCGAAAAAAAGAAGCGATTTCCTCGCATGCATAATAATTTCAATTTCCGAGCTATCGATGTTGACATACTGCTTGGCGAAGTCCAATGCCCTTAGGAGCAACGTCCTAGATATTGACGGGTAAAAGTCAATAATGTCGAATTGTGTGAAACTACAATTATTCTTATAGCTAATACCTTTAAACCACTCTATAACTGACTTACTATTCTTCCAATTCTCAAGTCTACTTCACTATCTAACTTAACTAAAATACGGTCCAAAATATTTTTGCTAATAATTCCTATCTCAGTTTTAGCCGGATTTATCAATCTACATTTGGGGTTTCTACTAAAATTGGCTTTATGGTCTTTCAGAGTAATAAAAGCTGGTCGTGGTGAAAGGTATTCAATCCTATCGCTAATCTTAAGATCGTTAGCTATTCCTCTTGCTTCTAAGTTCACCTCTTTGTATATATTCGTGTTGTCTATATATATATATATAATATATATATATATATATATTATATATATATATATATATATATATATATATATATATATAGAGAGAGAGAGAGAGAGAGAGAGAGAGAGAGCTATCATTTTACTGATATTGCATATTGAAACCCAGCCATGCTGGGGTACTGTCTTTAAAGGTTTTCAGCCGATCATAACGAACAGAGAACTTAATTCAATCTGGGACTTATTTTATCAATCTTTAGCAGGCTGCTAGTGTTACGTTTTGACAGAAAATAACATATATTAATATACTGCTTCACAATGGCAAACTTAAGTACAGTTAGGCGCGAGCACAGAGGGAGAGAGAGAAGAGAGAGAGAGAGAAGAGAGAGAGAGAGAGAGAGAGAGAGAGAGAAAGAGAGAGAGAGAAAGAAAGAGAGAATGTTGATTAATTCAACGCTACCACAGCAGATAATTGTCCAAGATGCTGCAAATTGGAATCGATCAAGGAGCGGCATGATTGCAAGATGCTTCTTAACTACGCATCTATGACTGTTCATATGTCTGTGTGTGTTTTTGTGTGCGTCTCTGCATGTAGGTAGATAGGTATATAGATATGTATTTAAGTTGATAAGTAGGTATATGGATACATATTCTCTCTATATTGGAATTTAAATATGATTTTGAACCCTGATTTGCGTGCTGAAATATAAATGAAGAAATGAAATGATTTAAGAAGCGGTGCACTAAGTCTGTTGTGTTGATTTCTGACATTGATTCCACAAGTCTTTTCAGCTCGATCTTCGCAGTAATACACAGACATATTCTACATATAGGCACAGGAGTGGCTGTGTGGTCAGTAGCTTGCTTACTACGCATGCGTGGATCAGTGTTGTTTCTGCACTGAATGCTGTCAAGACGCGCTTTCGCTGCGGTCTTGAAGTGAAGCACGTTGAAGGCGCGACTGTAAAGTAGGCATCTGTTTCTTTGGGGATTTAGTGGGGTTTTGTTGTTTGATATTGTTTTTCTTTTTGCAAATAAGAAATCCTCACTGGGTCCCGGATATTTGTCTGCCTGCAGTCGCGCTACGTGACTCACTTAGCTGTGAAAATTCTTATTTTGGGGCGTGTCTCTCCTCCAAAAAAAATGTTGTGGATTTTACCAAAAATTTCTGAAGTTCGTACCAATTTGTGGAACTGTTCCTGCTGTTGGATTACCCTAAGCCAGGAGTACTGTCGGCGGGAACTGTGCTTTATTTTGCTGTGTTTTGAACTGTCTTCCTTCTTTCTTCTATCTTCCTTTTGTTTTGACTTCGAACTTTTTTTTAACTTTGGTTTGAATTTTTTTGCTCTCAAGCATGGCAAAGAAACATAAGGTGTTGGAGTGGGAAATTGCCCCACCCAAACTGTGGATAAAAAGTCTTGAGGAGAGGACGGTGGTGCTGCGAACGTACTCCAAGTTGCTCGACACCATCGCCCTCTTTAAAAAGAGAGTTGGCGGAGTATATGCCAACTATAAAATTTATTTCCAGGAGTGTCAAATATGCGAAGGGACTCGCAATTTTGCAAGTCAGCCCTTAGTGGGCGAAGAAATATTGTTTCTTCCCACGTGTTGTGGGAAGAAGTTGACAAGAGCTTGGGTCTGCGGTTTGCCACCCGGGATAGAACCCGAGTGGATAGAAGACACTATCCGCCGCGGTATGGGTGGCAGCGGAGCCAAACTCCTCAATGTCAAAATTTTGCCTGCGGCTGATTGGGTGGGGTCAAAAGCGGGTTTGACCCTGTGGGCCCAATCAGCCAAGAATATGGCGTTTCTAAATTTTCTTAAAATGGCCGGTTCTCGGTATCCGGTGGTTCTTGAGGGACACCCCAAGTGTCACCTGTGCCTGGAACCGGGCCATATTAAGAACTGTCCCCAGGACCAAAGTAGGTTCATGGAGCAGTTAATAAAAGTAGCGCCCTCCCCGCTCCTCCTTTGGAGGGAGAGGCAGTCGAGGAGGTGGGGATCTCCTCGAAAAATGGGAAAAAAGAAAGCAATGGTTGCCCACCGAAGGACCCTAAAGCTGCAGGGGCGAGGGAAGATCCTCCGGATAAACGGAGGTACCCCACCCCCCGTAGCACAAAGGATGAAGAAAAAGAAAAAACAAAGAATGGGACATCGCCGGCGGTTGGAAGTGCACTGCCAGTATGTCCTGAAACCTCGTCGGTGGGATTTGTGCCACCGACGGAGGAAATAGTGGCCAAGGGAGGGGTGATGCAGAGCTTCGTAAATAAGCTGGAGGGCCGGAGGGAGGGGAACTTGCCCTGGGCTGAAGACTCGGATTGGCCTCCGCAGGTAACTGCGGAGGTCCTAACAGACATTGAAATGTTCAGGGTGATGGACTCCTTTCCGAAGGACCAGTATAGGTTAGCCTTTTGGCGCACCGACCTGGAACTACAGGAGTGCCTGCAGGAGGCATATGGCCTGGTTAGAGAGAAAGGATAAGAGGCCTTAGTGCCTCAATTTTCATTGTTTATATTGTTTGGATTCTTTGGTAAGAGGCTCAGCGCCTCAATTTGTAAAGGCGATTACGTCAATTGTTATTGAACTGAGATAAGAGGTTTAGTGCTTCATTTTGTTTTTTAAAATAAAAAGAACAATATTTTCGAGAATGCAACAATCGGTGTGCGTTGTTTGCTTCTCCTACCAACCATTTCTTTCATTTCATCATCATCGTGTCCTCGTCCAGCCCGCAGCTACTACTGCTGTGCAATGCCTTGATGGCAAATCGAATGAAATAAAGTAGCTTGCTTACCAACCACATGGTTTCGAGTTCAGTCCCACAGCATGGCACCTTGGGCAAATGTCTTCTACTCTAGCCTCAGGCCGACAAAAGCCTTGTGAGTGGATTTGGTAGACGGAAACTGAAAGAAGCCCGTTGTATATATATATATATATATATATATGTGTGTGTGTGTGTGTGTGGTGTGTGTGGTGTGTGTGTGTGTGTGTGTGTGTGTGTGTGTGTGTGTGTGTGTGTGTGTGTGTGTGTGTGTGTGTGTGTGTGTGTATGTGTGTGTGTGTATCTGTATTTGTCCCCCATCCTCGCTTGACAACAGATGTTGGTGTGTTTACGTCCCCGTGGTTCGGCAAAAGACTTCGATAGAATAAGTACTAGGCTTACAAAGAATCCGTTCTGGGGTCGATTTGCTCGACTAAAGGCAGTGCTCCATCAGGGACACAGTCAAATGACTGAAACAAGTAAAAGAATAAAAGAATATATTGCTGAATAAACTGATTAATATGTTTGGAAACAGTGACGATGTTAGCATCCTTTCACGGTTGAGATATAGACTTCTCTGGTAGAGCGATGAAACTTTCTGGTGCAGAGGTAATCACACTTGTCTAAGATCTTTGCTGAAATATTGTCTAGTTCTGGAAATTTCATGTCATTTAACCTGTTATTGATAGTTAGCGCAAATGGCAACGTACACTTCCTGCACAATTCACAGAACACTACTCGGTGCAATCATCACCCAATAAAATGGTATGCTATACATACCATTAGATAATCGACATCCGATGCTATGATATTCATAAACCAACTTACACGATTCGTATTAAACAGAGGTACCGCCCAATAATTACAACACCAACTTACATAGCACATAATCAACAAACACGCCACCCAACAAAATGACACAGCTCGCATTACATATGCTCTCCACAAATACTGATCCGCTAAAAAAGCAAATGAAATCCTACAGCAATGCAAAATAGATGTAGTATTCAAAGAAAATATTTCACTCTCGAAAGACACCTGTGAAACGCAAATATACAACTGGTGATGCTGCAGAAACTCAAATAAACTATTGAAAACTAAGTATGATAAGAATGGCTTGTAATGATTTTGTACATTGGTATTTAGCTGTGTGACACAAAGAAGAAAATCGAAGAGCTGTCAAGTAAGACTTCCAGATATATACGTCCAAAAGGGCATTCTTAGGAAGTGTCCATTTTCTGAGGAAATTATCGTTAGTTTGTGATTGGAAAAAAACAAAACATGCTTTCCAACCACTACAGAGTGGCTTCGGTAGAGTAAATGCCACTTAAACCGAAGAATATGATAATGATGGATAATGAGGAATATTACAAGGGCAAATTGAAGATCATAGTATTCAAAGCACTTAAGTTACAAGAAACTCAATGTGACCTAAGCACTTTAGCAACAGGGTCTTCAATTATAAGACACCAAGGGTTCTACATTCAACTTCAGAAACCAACTTTGACACTTTCTTCACAAGAAAG
>NC_042997.1:71926786-71944286 GCF_006345805.1 Octopus sinensis
TAGAGGAGTCAGGCATGTTTCGAAGGCATAACAGAACACTAATCCAATAGGCCTTCCTGCGAGAGAATTAAAATAAAATTTCAAGCAGCGGGGCACAATGAGTACGAACACAAACAAGACGTAACAATAAGACTGCAAAATTAAAATACATGTACAAAAACAAACACAAGAGGACGAACGAAAAAGCCTTTTTTCTGGCAAGACACAAACAAATAAAACTGCAAAAATAAAAATACATGTATATATATATATAAAAATATATATATATATATATATATATATATATATATATATATATATATATATAAATGGCGGTTGCCCCAGCATGGCCACAGCTCATTAGCTGAAGCTGGAAAAATCAAAAATCATATATATATATATATATATATATATATATATATATATATGTATTCATATCATATATGGATAAAAATAAGAAATGGAAATGAAAACATTTGCCATCACTCGAAAAATACATACATGCAAAGATATGTATGTATGTTTATATAAAATCCTTAAATCCTAAAAATGTTTTAGCCCGAAGGCTGCGGCCATGCTATATATATATATATCTATATATATATATATATATATACACACACACTGAATCTGACTGCCTTTTTAGCATGTAAGAAGTCCACATAAAGGTCTTCGCTTTGTGAATAAATTTTTATACACTCATATAAGGAATAGAATCTGAAAACTATGGAAATACTTACCTATTCAAAGACTATAAAAATATCTACAAAACATTTCACTTAATTTTTTTCTCCAGTTTAATTGTTTTTCTTATTTTACTCTTAGTTGAAAAAGTCTAAAAAGACGGAAACCGTTGTCTCTAACGGCTATTGAAAAGGTTGCAAGACGCAATGCGAAAATTTTAGTAAAAAAAGTAACTGAGTGGAAATCAGAGCGGTGTGTTAAATTAATAAGGCACTGAAACAGAATGACTCTCCCAAGACACAATATGTGTGTGTGTGTGTGTGTGTGTGTGTGTGTGTGTGTGTGTATGTATATATATATATATATATGTATGTATGTATACATATATGTATATATATATATATATATATATATAAGGTTAATCCAAACGAGAAAACAGAAAAACAACAACACAAGGAGGTGGAACAATTAAAGTATTATTATTAGGCGCTCAGGAAAAAGGGAAGGAGGGTATGACGTTTCGAGCGGAGCTCTTCGTCGGAAACATAAGAGAAAGAAAGATCCCGAGGCGGGCGAACGGAGGAAAAAAAAACGCGACTGGTTTTTACGAAGTAAACATGCTGAAAGGCCGGAAGTTTTGGACAACAGGGGCAGGTTTTTAAAGACAGGAGAGCGGAAAAAAGAAGGTTGGTAACAACTCGATGAATGGGAAGAATAATGTGTATGTGTGAGTGTGTACGTGTGCGTGTGTGTATGTGTGTTGTAAGGCGAGCTAAAAAAATATGTATATGTTAGTGCGTGCGTCTGTGTGTAAGTGTGCGTACGTAGGGCGAAAGGTGGTTGACATAGCAGTCGCAGGTCAGTGGTCAGTGGTAAAAAGAGGAAGGAGGGAATGTGTGGGGGCGTATGTACGTCCCGTGTGTGTGTTGAGTTGTAGTGTGTGTGTGTCCAGTGTGCGTAGTTGTATGTATGGCAAGTAAATTTGAAGTGTGTGTAAGTGTATTGTATATATATATGCAAATGTGTGTGTGTGAGTGCGTGTATGTATGTGTGTGCGTGTGTGTACAAAAGGTAGGGGTATTATATGTGTGTGTGTATATAAGCATGCAAGGAAACAAACTGCAACTGACGGAAATATGGAAAAATGCTCCCGCGGTGACAGGCGTAAGAGAAACCCAAGAAACACGCTGGCCCCAGATACGAACAAGAGATCTAGTCGGAACCCACGGGCGTGGGCATGCATGTATGTATGCGTGCGCGAACATATATATATATATATATATATTATATATATTATATATATATATATTATATATATATATGCATACATACACTTACATACATACATATACAGACACATTAAGACACACTTGCACGCACACAGACGGAACACACACACAGACGGAACACACACACACATGCACTACAAACTTATCTGTTAAAATATGCTTGAGACATATTCGAACCCTTAAGAAAGCCATTCACTATATTTTCAAATGCAAACACATTTTCACTGCAAACACACCAAGTCAGTTCACAGTGCTCCCAAACCAGACTGTTCGATGCATGCATTTCGGAGTTGTCATCTTCTCCTCAGCACCAGAGACTGGAAAGGCAGACACTGCAAACGGATAAAATAGATAGGTCTGTTTCATTATATTCTAGACATCGTACTATGGCTGGTTGTACTAGTCGGCAGTTCACCGTAAATGAAATACTGAAGTGGGACACCGTGACACCATGATATATATTTAGCTTCGCGGTCAACTTACACCCCATGTATATGAACCATAGGACTCGTAGCTATCATTGGTTGTATTGTTTGGAATAACGTCGGGATTTTCTTCTTTAATGAGAGAATATGTTGATACACCTTATGGAATTATAAACAAGAGCATTGCTGGCTGCTTTATAATTATATATTGATGCTGAATTCGCCTGATATATGAATTAAATTTCGCACCGACAAAGCGTAATGGAAATAAAATTTCCACATCGAGATTGAATTTATGCTTATGAAACAAATAGTTGTTATTTGTTGACAAATTTATTCTCTAACAATATAAAAGGCGGCGAGCTGGCAAAATCGTTAGCTCACCGAGTCAAATGCTAAGCGCCACCCCGTTCGTCTTTACGTTTTGAGTTCAAATTCCTTCGAGGTCGACTTTGCCTTTAATCCTTTAGGGATCGATAAAATAAGCACCAGTTGAACACTGGGGATCAAGTAATTGATTTAGCCCTACTCCAGAAAACCCATGTAACTATATCTGCCTGCGGTGGATACATGTTCGATCTTATAATTAAGCGAATTTACGACTATAAAGAAAAGCGTAGTCACAGCTTTCGATCTCCCCTAATGTGAACAATAGAAGAAAGCCGATTGTGGTCAGTGGCGAAAGGGCTTTTTTATTTGTAATATCAAGAATATTCCGGAGTTAACCATCTAGCAGTAAATGCATGTGTGTGTGGGAGAGAGAGAGAGAGAGAGAGGGGGGGAGGGAGGGAGAGAGAGAGAGAGGATTTTAAAATAGAAAGAAATTGTCTCTATAATAATTGTCTCTATAATAAACGGTCTGAAGAGCCAATGGCAAGATGTACCATTTTTTCCTGGCATTTTTAATTGACCTAAGTCGCATGAGGCGAAGTAAAGTGTTCTATGACTAGATTTAATTATTTTAAAACTTTGCGTTCATAGACATATCACAAATAAAAACTACAATAATAAAAATTGTTGTCGTTACTTTGTTTTAGCCCCAGTCAGATTCATTCGAAGAAACCTATGCTAAATGACGTTCAAGTCGTGATTCCAAAGGCCAGAGGCTTTGAAATTACATTACATTCTACTATGATGCTATAAATTATAACAGTTTGTTGTCCTCGCTTATATGTATCAGGAATTACATTATAAATGTGATTCTTTTTTTAAAAAATCAATTATAGCGTCATTTGAGAGTGATTTGGCTGCTGTTGCTAACAGATCGAGTAACCATACAAAGATTTCTATACTGGATTCAGCAATGTCATAAATGGCCTGATGCGCCACTACTTTTAGACATAGGTAGGTGTATTACAATTCAAAACGTGTAAACAAACGGGAATTAATGAAGAAGAAAGACATTGAATAAAATCTGCGTTAAATTGTCTCTCAGGATTTATAACGTTAACAATCCCTCACTATTATAAACACATAGAAAATCTGAATCGGCAATTTTCCCTCTACATATGGCCAACTAAGTCATCAAACGTTGTGGTATTTTTATTCGGCTCGATAACTTGACTTCTTGTAAGTGAGCACCTCTGATCCTTAAGTTTGATACTGGTGCGTATGAAATGTTAAATACCTATTTTAAACAACAACAATATTTAAGGATGATTGCAAAAGAAAACTTTGGAGTACGGAAATAAAACATTGAAGGTCAGAATCGGTGAAAGATATTTAATACATTTCTAAACGGTGAAATGGCCACACATTGGCTTCTAATACGTCGGGTTTTTCAGAGGCGGTGTTGTTTTCCTGCGTGATGTTCATGATTTTCTTCCGTCATTTAACGATCTCAATAACTGTACTAAAATGTATTCAAGTGGCAATTTTATCTTTATAATCTTAAGAAATGTCAGGTAAGTTTAATTGGCCCAATTAAACTATGGTTGGTGTTTGTTTAATCATGATTCTGCATTTAATTTAATCTTCCGCCCGAATTTCATGCATTATCCGAAACCGTGTTAATGAGGTACTGCCCAAGATATGTGAACATGAAACTTTTATAATGAATATATACATTATACTATTGAATTAGCGCCTAAGTAACGAAAGATAGAACATGTAACTAGCGAACTATAAAGATACCAGAATATATATATATATATATAGATATATATATATATATATATATATATATATAATATATATATATATATATATATATATACATTTCTATAACATCATTTTTTCTTTTTTTAATTATCTTCTCTTTTCTTTGCGACACACTAATAATTATCAAAACGATTTTTTTTCCAACGAAAAGACAAATTACAAATAAGTAACAATATTCGCCCACGTCAATTAGCATATCATAATAATGTTTGACTTTGTACTAGTTTTCAATGTGGAACGTGTCTGAAACAGAGTAACCATGAGGGGTTACGTGGATATGGGGTCTATGTGTGTGGGTGCATGCCGACGGTATAGTGGTTGGAAAGTCGAGGTCGGGTACCAACATCATAGGCACTAGACACAATGCAAACATTTTCTCAGTCTCGTTGATCTTCACTGCGCCGACCTCTACAAACAAATACGTATAAATACGCACCCGCACACCCAAACACACACACTCACACTTGCACACTAACAAAAATTCTTATTTCGGATATTCCACCCTACTTTTCCTGAAATGACACCGACTTATCGTCGTGGTCGTGGTCGTCATCGTCATCGTCATAGTCATCATCATCATCATTATTATCATCATCATCAAGTTTATGCACACACACACACATACAAATACATACATACGTATACATACTTATATAAATATGGCTAGTATAATATGGTTGGGCACCCCGTCAGTTACTACGTCGAGTGTTCCAGTATATTAGATCCACGGAACGCTCTGCTTGTGAAATTAACATGCAAGTGACGGAGCACTCCAGAGGTACACGTGCCTTTAACGTATTTCTTAGGAAGAATCAGCATGACTTACCGAATGTAACAAGGTTGGCCCATTGAACTACAGGCACAACTCATTTTTGCCAGCTGAGTGGACTGGGCCAACGAGAAATAAAGTGTCTTGCTCAAGGACACAACGCGCCATTGGGAATCGAATTCATGATCATACGACAGCTAGCTGAATATATTAACGTCACATGTATCTGTGGTGTGTGTGTGTATAAATATATATATATATATATGTATGTATGTATGTATGTATGTATATATACATGTATGTATGTATATATATATATATATATATATATATATTTTTTTTTTTTTTTTTTTCACACACTAACAAGCACACACACGCACACATAAACACACACATATATTTGCATTTGTGTGTGTGCATGTATGCATATGGTTGTGCGACTATGTGTATGTATATATGTGTGAATTTGTTGGTGTTACAAATGTATTTTTCGTATGTATGTATATACGTATGTATGTATGTATGTATGTATGTATGTATGTATGTATGCATGTATGTATGTATGTATGTATGCATGCATGCATGTATGTATGTATATATGTACGTATGTATGTAGGTATGTTTATATGTATGTATGCATGCATGAATGTATGTATGTATGAACATTTATTCGTCAGTGTCCGTTTGCAAGATGCTAGTGCGTTTGGGTGGTTTAATGTTTGACTCCTGGTGGTTCACAGATCGGTACAATGTTACTCAGTGCACACCTGGCAAATGTGTAGACAAGAATTAGATAAAAAAAATCTGATCATGTGAAGAGTAAACCGCTTTCCTTAATGAGCTGAAATTTCTCTCTCATACACATACGTTTGTGTGTGTGTGTGTGTGTGTGTTGTGTGTGTGTGTGTGTGTGTGTGTGTGTGTGTGTGTGTGTTTGAAGGCTCGTGTGTGTGTTTGAAGGTTAGGATGTTGCACTCACTATCGCTAGATCGCGGTTTCGATTCCCAGACTGAGCAGCACATTGTGTTTTTGAGCAAAACACTTTATTTCACGTGGCTCCGGTACCCCATTCGATCTGGGGTGGTGTCATTTGACGGCTAAAACAATGCAAAGCACATGGTGATCAGCGTTGTGTAACATCTGGCACTCTGGTAATATATATATAATTTAGTCACTGGATTCCTACTATCATAAAGCACCTCCTAGACGGGCTAAGTGTTCCAAGTTCACACCAATGCTTTAAACTCTGGTACTTATTCAATCGATTGGTTTGCTGTACCGCTATGTTATACACGCAATTTTCAATCTGTGCAAGGCAGGCATGAACCCAAGCATGCGCAAACACACATACATAAATACTGACGAATACACGCGCGCGCAGACACACACACACAGAATCTCACTCATATGCATACATACATGTGTGTGTGTGTGTGTATGTGTGTGTGTCTGAAAGAAGTATTTGAAGTGTGTGTCTGGAGTTAACAGAGAAATCAAGTGACACTTGTAATAAATGTAATAAAATAATAGAATGTAATAAAAGAAATGCATATAGAGTAATCAAATATATGAGGAGAACCTCAAAGAAGTTGACAACCACCCAGTTGACAACACTCAAGTAATGCCATGAACTAAGATTTTTCTAAATTACGAATGTAAATACTCTCAAAAGTTCAAGCAAACATCTATGTTTATGTAAAGGATTTAACGTTGTAATTAGAGTAAAACTGCAGCGAAATATTATTCTTGAATATATGTACGTATCTTTTATGTTTCACTACTTTCAGTGATTTAGACTGCGGTCATGCTGGGGCATTGCCTTGAAGAATTATAGTCGAATCAATCGACGCCGGTACTTATTATTTTAAAGCCTGGTTCTTATTTTATTGATATTTCTTGCCGACCTGGTAAGTTACGGAGTCATAAACGCACCAACATTGGTGGAGGACAAAAGCAGACACAAACACACACACGCACACACACATACACACACATACACACACACACAGAGATATATGACGGGATTCTTTCAGTTTCTGTATACCAAATCCTTTCACAAGGCTTTGATCAGCCCAAGAGTATAGTAGAAGACACTAGTGTAAGATGTCACGCAGTGGGAGTGACTCCAGAATTTTGGGGATGGGAATGTAGGATCTTCATCTTTTATACTTGTTTCAGTCACTGAACTGCAGTCATACAGGTATTCCTTTATGACCGCAGTTCAATGACTGACCTTGAAGAGTTTTAGTCGAACTAATCAACACCAGTTTTTATCATTTTAAGGCCTGGTTCTTGCTCAATCGAGTTTTTTTTCCGAACCACTAAGTTACAAGAACGTAAACGAACCAACACCTGTGTGCATGCGGTGGGGAGGTACAAACTCAGACACAAAGACACACACACATAGTTTCCATCTATCAAATTATTTTAAAGGCATTGGTCGTCGAGCCCTTGCTCAAGGTGCTACGCGATTGGGACTGAACCGTCTGCACCTTATAATTTATACTGACTATACATACATACATAGAAACATACATACACGCGCACACATATCACAAGTAAAAAAAATGAAGGCATTAGCATTACATTTATTCTTCGATTACGACCGTTTCGACATTAGCTGAGTCAAATAAAACCTTTAACATAGTGGAAAATATATAACCATGAATACAAACAATAGTTCTATAATTTCTAGCTATATTACATGTGACTCAATTCTCACCTCACCTCAAAATTGATTTGTTCACCATATTAAACGTTTTATATGATCTCTCAGTTGTTGAAGTATCTGTAGCTTATCTTTTGTTTGGTACATTATACTCTACGGCTCGCAAAAACTACCTAGTTTTTCAGTTTGAGAAGAACATTTTTCTTTTGTTGAAGTTGTTCCCTTTCACACATCCTGTTAACCAGTATCTGCACGAGTACTGACTGAGGCAACCGTCTGCATTTCACAAATCCCATTACATGTACTCAATTCCATACAATATATAGCAATGTAACTACACGCGTGTGGGTGATTTTTTCCTTCTTCGGACTCTTCCGTTTTCCTTTCCGACGAAAGCTATGCTGAAACGTCAGAAACTCTCTCTTCTAACCGAGCGTCGAAATTAATACATCCTCTTGTTTGTTATTGATATTTTTAAGGTTCGTTCATTCGATTTGACTCTGTGAGTATGTGTGTGTGTGTGAGTGTGTGCGTGTGTGTTTGTGTGTGTGTGTGTGTGTGTGTGTGGTGTGTGTGTGTGTGTGTGTGTGTGTGTGTAGTGAGAGAGAGAGAGAGAGAGGGATGGCGTACTATTTTTAAATAGTCTTGAAATTTGAATTGGTTTAGTTTTCTTATGGCAACAAGTCACTGGAAACAAATACTATTTCGATCGATCAATATTTAGGTAACTTCGTGGCAGTGAGCTGGCAGAATCGTTACTGACATGTTTAGCAGCATTTCTCCCGACTCTCCGTTCTGAGTTCAAACACCGCTGGGATTCACTTTTCCTTCCACACCTTCGGAGTAGAAGAAATAAGTACCAGCTGATCACTGGGCTCGATGTAATCGACTTAGTCCCTCACCCGAAATTGCTGGCCCTGTGCCAAAATTTTAAACTGATATTTAGGTTACCTATGTAGATAAATGTTTTAAGCCCTTTGGGGACTAATTATTAAGTTTTCTCAATCTAAACAGTCGATTTTCATTTTACTGCCTGTTGTGTAGAAGGAAAAGAATATATTTGGCATATTATACCGATATATTGTTTGTGATACTTTGACATATCATATATGACTAAGTTTAATTTAAAGTTTAACAATGAGAAATCTCAAAATCATGAATTTTATGATGTGAGTATTAGATTTAATTTATACCTTCTGTAATAGCACTAAGCCAGCAGTTTCACGTACATTGACCTGATTACATTAACTCTAGTGCTCAACTAGCACTTATTTTATCGACCCCGAGAGGATGAAATGCAAGGTCGACCTGAGCGGAATTTAAACACAGAATATAAAAATGAACGAAATGCCACTAAGCTTTTTGCCAGGAGTGATAACGATTCTGCTAACTTGCGCTTCATATAATCATATTAGTAGTAAACATTATAATTTGCTGGGGTCAAGGGCGGGAAGGTCGAAATGGTGAGCTTGCAACTATATAGATACCAAGTCATACACACTCGCAAGTGGTCGTTTGTGTGTGTGTATACAGGGACGGATGTATGCACATATAAAGGGTGTATATTTATATACATATATAATGGGTATATATTTATATTTATATATATATATATATATGTTAACATACATACATGCGTACATACATACATGCATATATACATGCATACATACACATATATTTACACATATATATGCATGCATACATACACACATACATATATATTGCATGAATATACATATATGTATGTAAACGCACACATACACACGTGCACATACGCGCGCACATACACACACAGACACACACGCAAGAACAAACAGTAATAATATGTGATGTCATTATCTTTAAAGTGTATGAGAAGGTTTACTTTGGTGTCGAAGCTATTCAAATTTTAAGTAATGCAGAAACACGTCCCAAGTAGACTGCTTGTCTAGACTACTACGTGTACGACTAAGTTCTTCTTAGAGAAGTCAAGGTGTAATAGCAGTGTAGCCCAGTGCCTGCTCTAACTGAACGGGACTTAAGCTGTCTACTAGTGACCGTCGCGCTTTTATCTTATGTAAGAGAACATAGGATCATAGTATTAAACGAGCTTCTTTTAGTGGGTAAGGTGTAATTTACGGGCGATTTGGCGGTCATTTTCTACAAATTGGTGACTAGATTTAGAGGGTTCTTTTAAATGTGGAAGAGAAATAGAGTATATATATGCGTGTATTTGTATATATATATATATATATATATATATATATATATATATATATTATATATATGTATGTATGTATGTATGTATGTATGTATGTATGTATGTGGGTACGTATACATATAAAAACATAAACATATGTATAAGGTTCATCCATACACACACCCACACCTTATATATATATATATCATACGAAGCAAAGTTGATCGAAATATATTTGTGTAGTCATTTTAAACTCGTTCGAGTGCATTCGTATGAGGAAAGACCTTCCGCTGCGGAGTTAGTACGCGAGAAAATTCTCCTCTTAAATATGTATAAAGGCAAACATTGGGATGCAAATAATATAACTGGATCATAGGACGCATGTGTAACTGTGTGTTTCACTTCGTCAGGAACAGCCCGGTATGAATCAAATTATTCTTATTAAAACTGCATGTTGAACGTATGTTGGTGTGCATAAACCTTATTCAGAGCTAAGCTCCTAACAGATCCTCTGATGTCATAATTACTCAACGAGGAGTATGGTTAAGGTACCATCAGGCCGATGATACCTTAATTATATGAGGTTACATTGTCTTTGGGAATCTCAAGTTAACTCACCGAAGATGTAATTTGAAATCTATCTATCTATATCTAGAGAGAGAGAGAGAGAGAGAGAGAGAGAGAGAGGAGAGAGAGAGAGAGAGAGAGATAGATAGATAGATAGATAGATAGATAGATAGATAGATAGATAGATAGATAGATAGATAGATAGATAGATAGATAGAACCCTACGGTTTTGTTTTGGATAAATATTAACTAACCCTATTTACCATAACATAAGTACTATTCTCTTTCTAGACATGTTAGTAATTTTCTCGTATTATTTTAGAGCTAATTTTATTTCACAACTTTTCAAACATCCTGGTTCCCCACTTTATATAGAAATAACCCGTAAATATTTCCCTAGACCACAGCTAGATCACTCTTTGCCTATCGACTTCGAAGCTCTACGCTGGAAGATGGTATGATTTTAATATATTGAGCCTCCTGGCTTCTTCTCAAGGCCATGTTTCTTTCCTATTCCCTCTTCCCTTTGTTTATTTTATTGGACGCTTTTGTGGTCCAATTTGTTTGTCTGTTGATCTTAAGTTTTCTCCATTTTCTGATTATTTGTATGTGGTAGACGGAAATTGAAAGAAGCCTGTCTATATATATATATATATATATATATATGATTGATCGCTAAATCCACAGGTGTTTTTTTATTCTCTCTGTTTATTTCCTCATATTCCTTTCTGTTGAAGAGCGTAGACTCAAAACGTAAAATACTTTCTCACTTCCCTGTAGCTACCGATAGAATAAATACCATGCTTACACAGAATAAACCCTGGGGTCGATTTATTCGATTAAAGGCGGTGCTCCAGCATGGCTGAAGTCAAATTCAAATGACTGAAACAAGTAAAAGAATAAAAGAAAGTAAAAGAATTTAGAATTGTTTAAGGTAAACAATGCAACTGTCGTCCTCTCGTTTGGCAAAAACAGAATGCGCTTCAGTGGATTTGTTGTGGAATACACAGAATATAAGTAAAGCAGCAAAATGAAGAATGGAGAAATATGCATGTTTAAAATTTATTTTTAAAATTATTTCCCTCATATCACGTTGCGACACGTGTTTCGGCTGGATAAGTGTCCTTTGATATAGTAGTTGTGTGCATTTAATTGATGTAACTAAAATCAATTAAAGTATATGTTTCAGTCTAATGGTAGACAATCCTATACAGTTTTATTCGAGGTGTTTCTCATGCGGGCAGATGAAACGAAATGCTTTAATAAATAAATTTTGGAAATTTGTTCTCCTTCATTCTTCATTTTGATATCTTAAACATACACACACACACACATATATATATATAATTATAAATTAGGGTGTCTACGAAATACCACCATGCTGAAAATAGGAGCCATGATCTGACTCTAAAACCACCTTAATTGTCCATATATCAACACGGAGAGAAAACAAAGAGACAAGATGAAACTAGTAAAAAATTACTGGATAATTCTAGATCCCGGATTTCTGACTTAGCATTTAGCAATGCTTTGACTCGTCAGTAGAATACACACAGAAGAGAAACATAAATACACACACACACACACACACACACACACACACACACACATATATATATATATATATATATATATATATATATATATATAATATATATATAAGCACAACATACGAATACTTACATATACGAACGTATACTCACATATATATGCACGTATGCATCATGGCCAGTTCAAAATGCCCGCCGTTTAATTCCATGTGAGATTTATATATATATATATCACTCACTTTATCTCTTAGCTTCCCATAACTTTCACTTATGTATCTGTCTGCATTCATACAGAGAAACAAATATTCCATCGCCATCGCCATCGCATTCTACTGTCTACCTGTCAACGCGCCCATCGACCAAATACAAAGACAATGTTACCTGCTTACCAGTCGAATTCAGCGTCAACGCTCACGTATGAGAGACTCCAACACACACACACACACACACACACACACACATATATATATACATATATATATAAATTTTATATTTTATATATTTTCTATATTATATTTTTATTTTTATGTTTTTGTTTTTGGTTTTTTACTGTTTCATTTGCCTATTAGTGGTTTTATCTCTAATTTAATTTATACATATATATAATTTGTATATATAATGCGTGCACACACACACCTATATATATATATATATATATATATATATATATATAATATATAATGTGTGCATTATGTGGTCGGTCGGTTCAGCTGAAAATATGCACACCTATGTTAAAAGTGCTGGCAAGTTAGCATGACAACTATTTTTTTCTTCAACTTAAAGGCGTGACCTCTACGACAAAATTCATCATCTTATAAAATGTGGCCCCAGTAGACCCGAATGAAATCGGGTTATATTAATCAAAATGTGAAAAGGGGTCTAGAATTATCATCGCCACAACTTATGTATATGTCTTCCTCACTCACTCACTCTTTTTCCTAATGATAATTATCATCGCCACCACCACCACCACCAAACACAATAATGACAATCTTTCTCTTAAAACAAATCATGTTTATATTGCAAAAACGGAAACAATTACGCGAGATGAACCAAGACTTCTGCCTGAACAAAGAGAGATTTATCCGTTATCCCCCTTCCCTGCCTTCCACAGCGCTTTCACACACTCTCACTCTCTACATCTGTCTGCATTCATACAGAGAATTATCATCGCTACCACCACCACACAATCATGACAACAAATATTATGAATCAGATATTTATTGGGTTAATTATATATGTGTATGTGTGTATCTATATATAAATATGTATATATAATAATATATATATACAAAGTGTATATATCTGTATATATTATATATATATATATATATATTATATATAATATATATATATATCTCATTTGTATACATTTATATATATATACCACACTCTTACCCGCGCGTAGAACGGGTCACCTTCAGCTAGTATATATATATATATATATATATATTATATATATATATATATATATATAATATATATAGCAATAATAAATCTCTGAACGAGATATAAACAGTAACTGCACAACAATGTGAGGTATACTTGCCATCTCAATATGGCTAACCACTAAGGGTGGGTGTTACTGTAGCTTGTAAACCCAGAAGAACATCGTCTCCAGCTGGCTTTAGGCACACTTTCTGTGCTCTTATGGTATTTGCAAAGGGAGGTCATCCTTCTCTCGTCAACCCATGTGATACGCACGGACTGCAGTTTCTAGGTATTGACTTGTCGTCGGCGTACGACAATCATCGGTTTTCGATGAAGGGAGTCCCAATGCAAATCCTTATGTTGTTTTTTCAGTAACTTTTCGTCACTGATCTCGAAAAACCGCACGCAAGCAATAATAAAGCCAGCTGGAGACGATGTTCTCCTGGGGCTACAAGCTACAGTAACACGCACCCTTACTGGTTAGCCATATTGAGATGGCAAGTATACCTCATATATATATATATATATATATATATATAATATATATATATATATATATATATATATATATATATATATATATATATATATAAATGTGTCGAAGCTGTCAGGAGGCGTTCGATGCCTCCTAGGGCTATATAACGGTGGTGTACCCCCTACTTGTTAGATTGACAGTATACAACCATTATATATATATATATATATTATACATACTAGCAGAAATAACCGACGTTGCCCGGGTTAAAGAAAATAAAAAATATTTAAAACGCCTTATAGATTACGCAGGTCTCAACTGCTAGTAGCTGAGATGCTAACTTTCTACATAACCTTGCAACCCATGCAAGCGTGGAACATAGACATTAAGTGAAATGTGAAAAGAACGTTTACAATTCATTTATGTATATAAAGTAAATGCACGTTTGTCTAACTTATTTCGTCACCAAAAAAAATAGGTACAGATTATAAACAATAAAAGACCGTGCGTAGTGCACACACACACACACACACACACACACACACACACACACACACACACAAACAGCGAATATATCACATTATTGATTCTCTTTTATACACACAGATATACATTCACGTATGTCGTAAAGCAAAAGTGTAATAGTAATACTTTAACACTCAATGGTTTTACACTTCTGTATCTGACATGGAACTATTATTCATGTAAGTGCTTCTTCATATATTGTGTTTACTGTTTTGCCATGTTTATCACTGGGAATGTAGAGGTTCTTTTAATCTCCAACTCTAGAACATCCAACATACAGCTGACCATGTGAGAAGCAAGGCTGAATGAGTTAAGTCCCACCACCTTTAGAGATTGACCTTGTGCTTTGTTGATAGACATTGCAAAGCTAAGTTTGACATGAAACTGCAGTCTCTTGAACTGAAAGGGGAGATCATTTGAGATGAGCGGTATCCTTGGAATGAATACATTCTCACCCATCATGTTGCCTGTAATTGTTGTTGCTTCCAACTCATGGGGCATGGCTGTTTTAACAACCAACCATGTTCTATTGCAGAGTCTGGGTGCATCAAGGTTTCTTAATAGCATTATGGGAGCATCTGTTTTCATGATCTGAATGTGTGGTGATAATCCTGGTGGGTGAAGAGAATTGAGGAACTACACTGGGTAATGCGTTGCCTGTTCTTGATCAGGGACATAGTCAATTGATGTGTAGGTACATTCAAGTCCTGGAAGCTGAGACACCAAATTTAGATTCGGCTTGTCTACAGCATCCTTCCTTGGTGCCAGAATTGTTCTTTCACATAACCACTTGTGACTTTAATAGTTTGTGGCAATCTTTGGAAACACCTTGCTCTTCAGGTCTTCAAGGGAAGTAGTCATATTGCTACATGGGAGGTGGTGCAGACTATCTTCTGGATCTTGTGGAAGTTTTCCATTTTCAATGTCAAGTAACTTGTTGGAGAACTGTGCGGCTAACGGGTCGCCATGAATGTGAACCCTCATGCTGGTTGTCAGAGTAAGCCACTTTATATGTTGCCAGATATGTGAGGACTCGATGCAAGCTCTCAGCTAATCTGTCCTTGTTCCTCTGGGAATGACAGGCAGCGTTTGCCTGAAGTCAACATCCATGCGGAGGGTGATACCACCCATGACCTTATTGTTTCTGAAGTTTTGTAGCGTGTTGTATCAAGCGCTTTAAAGACTGCTTTATGGGACATTGTTGCCTCATCCCAGACAATGAGTTTGGCATCTGTAAGGAGCTTTGCTGACGCTGTATCCTTGGATATATTGCACAAAGGAGATTCATTTTGGATGAGTTTCAGAGGCAGCTTGAATGTTGAATGTGCTGTTCTTCCACCTGTTAGGAGTGTGGCTGCAATTCCAGAGGATGCAACAGCCAGAGCAATCTTCTTCTGTCTCACCTTGGCAAAGAGCAGGTTGACCAACAATGTCTTTCCTGTGC
Organism: Octopus sinensis; assembly: GCF_006345805.1. Lineage (NCBI taxonomy): Eukaryota > Metazoa > Mollusca > Cephalopoda > Octopoda > Octopodidae > Octopus > Octopus sinensis. The sequence continues at coordinate 71,942,935 of NC_042997.1, forward strand.
CTCCAGGAGTATCTAAGAAGAAAATCCCACCAGTGTTATTGTCCACTGATGTAAGAACTTGCCAGAATACTTCTTGTACAAGAATCGGTTCCTTTCATTGACAACTGCTTGCAAACTTTTCATGTTATTTGATGTTTTCCATGGAAGTAGCATTGTATCTTTGTATTTTTGTTCGGAATTCTTTCTCATCTGCTGTCAACGCAACTATCAAGGTTTTGAAGGGCCATAGTGGATCTTGTAAAGACGGTTAAATTAACTTAACCACTAGAGCAGCACATCTCTGGAATTTCTACAACCCACTGTTTTGAAGAACAGTGCTGACACGTTTTAAACATTGATCCAATAAGTATCACTCTTTCATAAGCATAATCTTGTGTCAGATCATAGTCGCCACAGTTCTTGAGAAAAGGGTCTAAATTACAACGTAACGTGTCGTTGCTTTGGTGTTTCCTGTTCACTGGATTGTGCATTTGTGGTTGCATTACTTTGAAGATGTTCTGTTAACATCTGTGGTCTTAAGTGCTCCTTTCTATTGACTTGAGACTCCAACCGCCGTTGTTTCTGCTCTGGTGTCTCATGTTCCCTCAGCTGGATTTGCCTATTGGCTTGAAATTCCAACCTCCGTTGTTTCTGCTTCGGTGTGTCATGTTCCCACAAGCGGGCTTGTCTTGTTGCTTGAAACTGAAGTCTTGTTTCTCGTTGCTGTTGTGTTTCCATGGCATTTCGTAGTCTCTGAGATTGGAGCTTGTTCTGCACTTCTTGTATTTCCGCAGCCCTTCAACTGGAGCGTCGTGCTTAAGATGATTTAAAAAGTATTATGTTGTTTTCTACGCAGCATATTGAATGTTCTACGAAATTTCACTTCACTAACGAAAATACGACTGGTTGGAATCGTAATTATATGTCTGTCTCTTCCCACCTCTGTCTCACTTTTTCTCCCTCTCCCCCTTTCTATTTGTCTCACGTATTTTTATCTGGAGAGAAAAAGAGGTAGAGGTAGTGAGAGAGACACATATACAACCAGAGAGAGAGATAGAGACAGAGAGAGGGACATATATAGAGAGAATTCAGAGGTCCGGCGGCGACTTCAAAGGAATAAATGTAATGTATAAACTTAGAGAAAGTTGAGAGTGGATTGAGTGATAGGTGGAGTACTTTTTCACTCTGTAAAAAGGCATTACGGCGAAATAGATAGTACGTTGATTACTAGAAATAGGGGCCAATATTTCACCAACTCGCCCTCTAAACACACACCTGCGTTTTACACAGATATCTGCGGAATGGTCAAGTTAATTTAAATGACACGAAACTCCAGATTTTTATCAGTATTTTCAGCGGTTAGAGTACATAGA
>NC_042997.1:71954286-71981786 GCF_006345805.1 Octopus sinensis
AAAATGGTGGGAACACAAACCACCTCCAGTGCTTGAAAATGACCACATCTCACTCCTCTGGAACTTCCCCATTCAAAATGACAGAAAGATAGATGCAAATAGACCCGACTTCATATTGAAATACTTCAGACAAAGAACATGCCTCCTCATTGATACGACTGTCCCAATCGATATAAACGTATCTGTCAAGACCTACCAAAACCTGAGCAAATATAAAGATCTTGAAATAGAAATCAGCAAAATGTGGAACCTGAAGACTAAGACAATACTTGTTGTCAAAGATGCCCTGGGAATGATAGCGAAAGAGACTGATTGCTACCTAACTCAGATACCAGGAAACCCCAAAATGGCAGAAATTCAAAAGATAGTGCTCATGGGAACTGCTCATATCCTACGCAAAATACTTTCTATGTAATCTCAAGTTTTAAAACAAACATAATTTTCGTATGTTTTTTTTTTAGACATTCACTAGTACAACACTAAATACAAAACCAAATATATGGCACACTAGGCATAACAACAACACGAACTTCCAACCTACTGTCTCTTGAGGTCTCAGGGTGAGACTTGGAGCCAACTTGTACAAATATAAAGCAAAAGTCAAACATAGAATAATAATAATAATAATAATAATAATAATAATGATAATAATAATAATAATAATAATAATAATGATAAAAATAAAAATAATAATAATAATAATAATAATAATAATAATAATAATAATAATAATAATAATAATAATAATAATAATAATAATAATAATAATGGTGATGATGATGATGATGATGATGATGATGATGATGATAATAATAATAATAATAATAATAATATGGACTTGGAGAAAAAAATTGGTACGACCACAAACCCGAATGCATCATCGAAAACGATAATGCAAAGATCCTTAGGGATATTATGAGTCAGTGCGACCATGAGATAGAGAATAGGAAACCAGATATAGTCTTAATTGAGAAAGAAAGCAAACTGCTGGATCATAGATATAGCAAGCCCAGCTGACAACAAAGTATACGATAAGGAAGAAAGGAAAGTCGATAGATATGACATGTTAGCTTGGGAGGTTAAGCAGTTGTGGTCGATGAAAAAGGTGGTAGTAGTACCAATAATTTCGGTTCCTAGGGAGCAGTGAGTAAAAGTCTTGAGAAGTACATGGAACAAATAGGGGCTGCAATAAGAGTGGAGCACTTGCAGAAAGCAGCACTGCTTGGAACCGCTCGAATACTCCGGAAGGTACTCGAAAAATAAGAGGCGTTACCTTAGTTCACTGGCAGTGAACAGCTGACACCGTAGTACATCTCCAGCGTTAGAAGCTGTGCAAAGGCAATAATAATAATATAATAATAATATAATAATAATAATAATAATAATAATAATAATAATAATAATAATAATAACAAGAATAATAATAACAACAACGACAACAACATCGAAAAATACCTTAGGAATGAGAATCCAGGTTCGAAATTTCCCCAAGACATCTGATGAAAGCTGCAGGGTATAACAGCCGAAACGTTGTGTTAACAACAAACAAGATGAGGACAACTATCCGTCAATTGTAAATAATGTAAATAAAGTACATAATTATTTTTAGCTTATCACTCCGACCGGCAGGAAGGAAAGCAAAACTATATTTTTTAAAATTTCATTTTGTTTTCCATTCTGTATTATGAAATGTTGTAATGGCTCTTGGTTGTGAATGCATAGACAATCGACGAGAAATTTCCCATACTTGTGTGCCTAATATAAAACGGACATATAAAGTTTACAATTCTCATGTTTACCTTGAAATTTGTATATTACATAGGATATTTGAAATGCGTTATGGAACTTTCAGGTTTGTGGTTTCATTTTTTTTTCTGTAATGCATTTATTTAATTTCCAGTGGGCATTTGGTTCTTGTAGTATATGACATAAATTGCTTGTGTTTTGTTTGAATAAATTTGATTTTGCATTGTTCTTTACTTGTGCAAAGCAAGAACAATAAAATAATAATAATAAATATCTTGTTGATCTTATTATAGACAATAAACATATCAAATATGATTCCTGTAGTTCAAAGATTTGGCATTCTAAATTCCTTAGTCTGTCATGTAATTTATCGCATGATATGAATTTTATTCTTTGTTACTATTTCATCAGTGCAGTTGATTCACTTGGTGTTGGTGTTTTATGTAAGCTGTTGTTATTGATGTCATTGTTGTTTTATTTTTAATGCAGCTTTGTGGTTGGATTGAAAATCTTGCAAGTAAAGGATTTTGGCATCTTGGATAAATTATGATATGCGTCTCCTCTGAAAATATATTCTTTTGACACCCCTAAGATAAACAGTAATCTGAAGATATTTAGTGAAGTTCTAAACAACAACTTTCAGAAAACACCCTTAAATACTGACATTTCTTTCAAAATATGTTTCTGCTTCATGGAAGTCTGTCATTTTGGGGGAGCTTTAAAAGCTATAAGCTAAATCTTTTGACAGTTAGGCAACTTAACCTTGATAAAATAACAGAAAGAAAAGAAGTAATAAAAGAAATTGATAGTTTTTCTTTTTTTCTTTTTTTTTTTGATATCAACGTATTTTATCTTATAACTGCGCGTTGAAATCATTCCATATGATTAATGGATCTGCCTCAAAATTAAGTAATCATAGTAGATATCAGTGTTTTTACAACATTTCACTCATTATTGTAGCCGAGGTTCTAAGCTGAGAACGCCAGCAATTAGTGTCTAATACGTGACTCTAATCCAGGTCAGAAAGAACAACAGCAACAGCAGCAGCAGCAACAGTAGCAGCCTGATAATGAGCGAACTCGTACAAATTGTCTGAAGGCAGAACTCAGTTACTATTAAAAATATATTTCAGTCATTATGGAAATATGGTAGTAATACTATGAATAAGACAGACATGTTGAGATAACTGACATCTCATATTTTTCACATTTCGACATTTAAAGAACCCTCTTTTCTCTTTTGGGCTTAATTTGACGTGAATATCAGACATATAATGTCTAACTGTGGTTTCGGAAACATGTGAAGGTAAATAACTAAGTATAGTCTTTAAAACCATGGTTGCATGCGTGGTTGAATTATAAAAAATGTCCATTTTGCAGCCAGGTTGTTCTAGTTCGATCCCACATCGTGACACATTAGTTGAAGGTAATCTTTCTTCGCCTTGGGTTGACCAAAGATTATATGAAGCGTAGGAAGGCATGGGAAAGTCATGGCTTTCACGTTATGGTAAAATAAGTTGTCAAAGAGAAAAGTAATGATCATACATTTGCTATTTTAGGGATCATGTGGGTGAAATAACAAAATTAACTGCACATAATGAGTTGCCCTACCTCCGATCATTATTTATATATTCATTTTATATTTTTCAGCGGGCGTACTTAGCGTCATTGAGCACATGTTTCCAGCTGAACAATGACTGGTTCTCTTCATTCAATGATGAAGGAGCGACTGTGCCTTCGCGATATTTGTCTGAGGAGCACCAGCTTTTGCTGATAAACGACGAAAGCATAATCGCACATACGCTCGTACATACATTCATATATACATACATACACAGATGTCTATCTATCTATCTATCTATCTATCTATCTATCTATCTATCTATCTATCTATCTATCTATCTATCTATCTATCTATCTATCTATCTATCTATCTGTCTGTCTGTCTGTCTGTCTGTCTGTCAGTCTGTCTGTCTGTCTGCATGTCTGTCTGTCTATCTATCTGTCTGTCTGTTTTTCTGTCTGTCTATCTATCTATATATCTATATGCGCGCGCGTGTCTGTTAAAGGGTACCTATTTAATAGATTATGGCATATCAATGTGAAGCACGCCACACTTGATGCTTAGAAGTGTGGCTCATGTCAACATATAAGCAATAATCTATTCCGTTAGGATAAAGGAAAGTTCATCGGTGTTTGGTTATCTGCATATCTGAGAGCATCCAAAGTCGGGTGGAACTTTACAGACGGACGGATTGCATGGTGCAGCTATAACGTTGTCAGATTAAAAAGTCATACAACAGATGTAGTATTTACTGCATTCTTAAAGCAAGGCCTGCGACTGCACAAGTGCCTTGCAATATTGGACCTTGCTGATTCGGAATGGTACAGAACATCAGTGACTTTGAAAGAGAATGATTGTATACATGTGTATTGGTAATCTATATTATTGGTGCGCTCTTTCTCTCTTTAGATATGTATACGTGTGTGCATGCATGTGTCAGAATGAATATTGTTATGTGTGTGTATATATATATATATATATATATATATCATGTATGTGTATATAGATAGATAGATAGATAGATAGACAGAGAGATATCATTTGTGTGTGTGTGTGCGCGCGCGCGCATACACACATACACGACAAGCCTCCACACAGTCGCCGCGCCGCCAACCAAGCTACACTCACAAGTTATTGATCAACTACAAACAACGAAGAAATATCGTTTTATTTCGTGCTGCGTAGTGGAATCGAACTCATGGTTGTGAAGCGTTGCTGTGAGCCATATAGCTATGCCTTAGTAATATCTTACATTTTGCTGTTGTCCTAATATTGTATGTATTTTCGGGAGTGATTAACTTTATCTCCATCACATCAGGTATTGATAATTGGAATTTGTAACCCGAATTTTTTTAGTAGACATTCTATCCCTGGGGCAATATACAAAGTGGTTTGATTTTGCTCCATTTTGGTACAGCTATTTAATGCAAACTATGTATGTCAAAATATATTATTATTTCTTCGTTTTGATTCACTTAACACTTAATTTTCATTAACGACTGTCAAATATAATTTCATTTACATATATCTTTAGGCAACAAATTGATAACGTTAATCGTTCAGATAATAAATTTACTTTTCTATTCTAAAGCAGTTAAAATATTTTCAATGCTAAGTCAAAGAAAAATATATATAGAACACAATAGAAGACAGGGTAAAAAGTAATACAGTATTTACAGTATTAGTAGAAGGCACGTACATCTTAACTCTTATCAACAGACTCGGTTTTACAAGAAGAGTCACTGGTGTTTATAAATAAGCATCATTATAAACAGTTCAGCATTGACGCTGTGTTTATTTCAAAAGTTGAATAAAACGGCGACAATGATAAACAGGGAGAAATGTTACTTCCAAAAGTCGTTTTGAAGTGAGACTATTTATATGTATATATATATATAATTCATAAATGAGGGCAAGGGAAAAAATTTCTAATGCCAAATAGTTTTTTTTTTTTCGAAAAGAATTTTATCCTCACATTTGATATTTATATATATATATATATATATATATATATATATATTATATATGTGGTGTGTGTGTGTGTGTGTGTGTGTGTATACAAACATACATACATTTATATACATGTATATACATACGTACACAAACATATACACACACACATATACACACATGTATATATGTACGTATGTATATAATATATATATACTTATATATTATATACATCTGTGTATGTGTGTGTGTATACGTGTATATGTATATATGCAGATGACACAAAAGTCTCTCAAACAATACGAAATCCAGGAAATATTGCGCAGCTGCAACGGGAGATGGACGCAATATACAGGTGGGCTAAGGACAACAATATGCAGTTTAATGCAGGAAAATTCCATGCCCTGCGCATCCAGTACCCAAAGCTGAACGACATGCAGACAGGATACACTAGCCCGGAAGGAATTGCAATTCCTTAGTAAAAATCAGTGCGTGCCCTAAGCAATGCGACATCTTTCCAGGTACATATTACTAATTTGGGAATAAAATGCAGACGGTTGGCTAGATCCTCCGAACTTCGAAAACTACAGGAAAGGAAACTATGATGGTCCTTTGGCGGGAATACGTCCTTAGCCGCTTGGACTAATGGTCCAATCTATGGTCACCACACAGTATGAAATTCACGGCGGAACTCGAAGCAATGCAACGAAGTTACACAAAAAAAAATTGTCTCAATGCAACATATCAGCTACTGGGAAAGGCTGAAAGAGTTGAAACTCTTCTCCATAGAACGATATATAGTGATATATATTTGGAAAATCCTAAGGGGACTTGTACCAAACTTTGGCATTAAAGGTTACACAAACAGTAGAACGGGGCGCCACTGTATAGTGCCAAAGATGCCAGTATCAACATCAAAATACAGGACTAGATACTGCAACATCTTGGGTTTCAAGGGCCCACAGTTCCTCAATATCCTTCCAAAATGCCTGCAAGACCTGCATGGTATGGATGTAGGAGTCTTCAAAACAAAACAAGAAATATAGATGAGCGCAGCAGTATTAAACTCCCTCATTCACCGAATGCTACATATCAGAGGAGGTTTGAAATACTGGTGTATCACAGCCGACGGTGGTGTCCCAGCATGACCGCAACTTTAAATCTGAAACAATTTAAAGAATTAACGAATATATATATATGTATATATATGTGTATATATGTATATATGGTATATATGTATATATATATTATATATATATATAATTATATATATATATATATATATATAATATATATATATATATATATTTTATTTATTTATGGTGGGATATATATGTATATATTTTTCTTATACGTATGAGTACGCAAATGCCTATTTAAATGTGTATATAAGTATATGCGAATGTTTGCAGACGCAATGCATGAGAGTGTATATGTATATGTGCAGATGTGTGTGTGTGTGTACAAATGTTTGTATAGTTTTTCCCATGCCTACACTGGTGTAGTAGAAATCTAACGCTCTCAACAAACCAACCATAAGGAAGACAATGGTAATTTAAATTCAAATCCACAAGTCAATCATATTTTAGCGCTAGATCCGCAACTATTTCTGAAAGTAATAGTGTATTTATGTCACAATGAAAATTATAAACTTGAACTCGAACGTAAATATGTGCACCTGTGGATCTTAATGTAGTGTAAACAGAATGCTTGTACTTCATATTTCGTATGTATATGCGGATATTGTAGTACTGCGAGCTGGCAGAAACGTTAGCACGCCGGACGAAATGCGTGGCCGTTTTCGTCTGCCGTACGTTCTGAGTTCAATTCCGCCGAGTCGACTTTGCCTTTCATCCTTTCGGGGTCGATAAATTAAGTACCAGTTACGCACTGGGTCGATGTAATCGACTTAATCCGTTTGTCTATCCTTGTTTGTCCTCTCTGTGTTTAGCCCCTTGTGGGTAGTAAAGAAATATATATTGATAATAATAGAATCTATGTATTGTTTTTCTAGTATTAGCGTTATTAATAATAATATGAAGGATGATATTGATAGCATTAGTGGTAATGACAAAGATAATGATGCTAACATTAATGACATTTTGGAAATTAATAAGAATTAATATAATGTACTCTTGAATCTGTAATCTGCATTTAGGTATTAAATATGTGTAGTTTTTTCTACATTGTGATTATCACAATATAAGTTGAAAAACTGTAACATTGAATGTGGAACATGTGTATGTTTATTAATTATATTATTTATATCCATTATGTATAGTATAATTTATATGTATATGAGTATGAGTATATACACTCTATGTATATGTATTGTTTTATTGTGGGTATGTACACAACACCTGTATAAATATGTATGTAATCTGATTGTATCACATAATCTCCGAAGAGGCCTTAGGATATGTTTGTAATGTCTCATTTATAACTACATATTGACCTACTGGCTAATATAAGTAAAATGAGACATACTTATCTACATGGCCGAAACAGCTGTAAGATGTAGTCTATATTTATATTTATATGTACTTATATTATATGTACTTATACATATTCTACTTATTGTATAACATTATTCTTTTATGTACACTCCTTCATGTACACTGTTTTGTTCTACATTATTATGTTTAACCTTATAGTTTCTTATGTGGTGGTTTAATAAAGTATGTGATTGAGTATTATCAGGTAATTGATATTTGATTTCATGTATTTCTCCATTTTTTCTTATTTTATATATATTATATATAATATATATATATATATATATTATATATATATATATATATATATATTATATATATATATATTATGGTTATATACTAAATTAAAAAAAGCGAAGAAGAAACACAACAACAAAAAGCAACAAACTCGACCGTGGTGGTACGTGCAAAGTATTAGCATACGCTCAGGGAAGGAAAGAAAGGCAGTTTTTGTTTCAACCCAAGCTCTTCAGAACAAGAGACGGAGAAAGTGAGGAGAAGGAGGAAGGAAAAGAAATGGAATCGCCAACGATCCACATGTGTGTATATAATATATATATATATATATTATATATGTGGTGTGTGTGTGTGGGTGTGGTGTATTTGGTGGGATCATATATATATACATACACGCACATTTATGCATATACTAGCTGATGTACCCGGTAATTCCTGGGGGTAAAGTTGTTCTATTGAAACGCCTTATTACTCTGATATAAGAAAGCAGTTTCGTTATAATCGCCACAAAAGGTGTATTTTCCGTCACAAAAATGTACAAAAAGACTGTCAGCTAGAGGAGGGAGAGATTGTTGGAGGTTGGCGACAGAGGTTTTCGGAGGTTTGCGAAAAAGATTTCGGAGGCTGGTGAGAGAGGTTATACAAATATATGAATGAAGTGTTTGAAGAAAGTGCAATAATAACGTTCGCACTCAACTATCGAAAATCAGCCAGAAGGATAGACATTGTTAAGGACAAATGATTTTTTGGATGTCTGTTATCTCCATTCCAGCCAGTGGTGGCCTAGAAGAGGTTAGAAGGGTCAAGTGGCAAAGACATTATTCTGCTTAACGAAGGCATCTGGGAAATGTATAACTACTGTCATTAACATATAAGCCCTCAACTGAAAAAAGTAGGCTTTCCGTACGCGTGGTATTCCTGTCCACAGTTCTTTGTTAACGCGACTAAGTGTGTTACCGATTACACCAGCGAACCAGCCTGCTCTTTCCTGTCAAATTTTAAGAATTATATTAGTTCGTAGTTGTTTTTGTAAACAAACTTTATATGCTTTCGGTGCGAATGGTTTTGTTAAGCGGTGTCGAGTTTTACAATTCTTTAAATAATAATAATAACAAGTGTATTTTTTATAAGCTTAAAGCTTATAGCGATCACCTTGCAAATGACTAATATATATATATATATATATATATATATATATATATATATATATGACGAGCTTTCAGTTTCCATTTGCCAAATCCACTCATAAGGCTTTGGTCGGTACGAGGCTATAATAGAAGACTCTTGCCCAAGGTGCCTGCAGTGGAACTAAACCCGGAAGCATGCGGTTGGTAAACAAGCTACTTTATTTCATAAAATTTGTCATCATAGACAGTACAAAGAGTGTGTAGCTTTGCGGGCTGGACAAACGCATTAATGAATGAAAATGGAATAGAATGAATAAATGAGAGACGAAACCAAACACCCGCCGATTGGATTTTTCTCGAAAACGTATTTTCTTTTTTTTAAAAATCAATATGAGGTTTCAAACCTCTTACAAGAAGGAGGCACTAAAACCTCTTACTTAACATGTTTTTTTTAAACACAATTGAGGTTATAAACCACTACAAATAATACAATAAGATGAGGTTTCAAACTCTATAACGAGGGTCTTTCACCTCCTACTCTTCGATATATCCATCGATGTATTCATCATTATCTTCAATGCCGCTTGAGTTCCTGTATCCCGCCATTTCCTATGCCTAACTCATGTAGGACATGTAAGTCGTGTAAGGGCCACCCGGCCATATGCGACACTCCTCCCCAAATCCATTAAGCCTTTCCCACAAGGGAAACCATATGACCTCCACAGCTATCTGCGGAGCCATTCGGGATCCCGTGTGAAGGGCATATCTACTGTCTCTTTACGTTCTTCTACTATTTTTCCACCTCCCTGCCCTTATAGAAAAAGATAATTAATTGATCATCTTTAAGGGTGGGGGTGGTTTCTTCCACCGTGGGTGGCACAACTTCGGAACATGCAGACGGCACATCATCTCCCCGCTGAGATGACCAGTTCTTCTTCCTTCTTTTTTTGTTTTCTTCCTGACTTCGGGAGAGTGGAGCTCTTCCGCTTTGTCCGGAGACTCTTCCCCGCCTCCCGAAGCCATAGGTTCCTTCGGCGGGCAACTATTGTTGCCCGCCTTCTTCCTTTTTAATCCTTTTTGAGTTGAGGAGGCTGAACCATTCTCGACCACATCCACCTCTCCCTTTGACCGGGTAGGGGAGGTGGCATCTAGTGACTGTTCCAGGACCTTACCATGGTCCTGGGGGCAGTTCCAAAAGGCACGAGTGACACTTGGGGGGACGTCCCTCAAGTATCACCGGATACCTGCAGCCAGCCATTTTCAAGAAATCTGGAAAAACCAGATCTATTGCGGCCGGTGGAGTCCACAGGGTCAAAATCGCTTTTGACCCTTCCCAATCGACCGCCGGTAAACATTTAAGAGCCTGTGACCGCCATCCCCCAGTCCCCGTCGGATGGTATCTTCAATCCAATCCGCTTCGATGCCTGGGGGTAACCCACATACCCAGGCTCTTATTAATTTTCTCCCGCAATATGACGGAAGGAACAGAATTTCCTTGCCTTCTAAAGGCTGACTCGCAAACTGGCGGGCCTTTTCCCCGTTGTCAAACAGCAACCATACGGTTACATGTTTGACACCACGGGATATATATTTTACCGAGGACAAATGTTCTTGAAGTTCATTTTTTATAACTTGCTTGGGGAAGATGGTGATGGAATTAAGAACTTTAGAATAAGTTCTAAGCACCACCGTCTTCTCCTCCATATCTTTTAACCACTGCTTAGGCGGGTTAATTTCCCACTCTAAGACAGAGATTTTCTTTTTAAGTTCCTTCTTTGCCATGTCAAAAAACAGTTCAAAAGTAGTTCAAAAGACAGTCTGCCAAAAAATTAAACCGAATAAAAAAATAAAACAAAATAAAAGAGGAGGGGAGGAAACTGAAATTAAAGTAAGGAAAAGAATGAACCAAAATTTAGAAAGAAAGAAAAAATAGAAGGGAGAAGTAAAAGAAAAACCTCACAAATAGCACAGACAGGGAATCCTTTGTATAATACTCCAAAAAGGTAATCCAAATGGCTTCTTCCAGTTCGGAAAAATTGTACTTTTTCTGGTGAGATACGCCTACTAGAATTTACAAAAAGAATTTTCAAGCAAAAATTCTCAATTCACCGTTACGGTGATGAGAACCCAGTATTTTTCTCACTATAGCGAGCCATAATTGACAATTTTTCTTTTTGTTCTTTTTTCTATTCACGGAGCCCCCAAAAACTCTGCCATGTCAAAACACAGTTAAAAATTAGTTCAAAAGATAGTCTGCCAAAAAATTAAACCGAATAAAAATAAAACAAAATAAAAGAGGAGGAATGGAAACTGAAATTAAAGTAATGAAAAGAATAAACCAAAATTTAGAAAGAAAGAAAAAATAGAAGGGAAAAGTAAAAGAAAAACCTCACAAATATCACAGACAGGGAATCCTTTGTATAATACTCCAAAAAGGTAATCCAAATGCTTATTCTTGAAGTTCGGAATACGCCCACTAGAATTTACAAAAAGAATTTTCATGCAAAAATTCTCAATTCACCGCTACGGTGATGAGAACCCAGTATTTTGCTCGCTATAGCGAGCCATAATTGACAATTTTCTTTTTGTTCTTTTTTCTATTCACGAAGCCCCAAAAAATCATACTACGCACACCGCTAGGCTATGTGTCCTCATATATATGTTTGTGTGCGTGTGTGTGTTTGTGTATGTGTAATATGGACAGCATGAAGTCAATTGATATTGGGGTATGTAAACTACCTTCAAATTCCATCCTGAAGGTAGGCCTATTTTTGAAATGTTCATTGCATTGCTCGTGTGTGTATTTATCATAGGATTGGTGGCTTTTTGAAGCTTTCGGTTTCATTTTTGGCAAGCGGTATTTTTACTCTTCTTTTATTCATATATATATATATATATATATATATATATATATATATATACTCAGGGTGCGATGGGCAAATTATCACCATTTTATATTTTTAATTTCGCGAATGAGCATTGTTTGTTTTTGATTTTGCCGATTACACAGTATAGTAGGATCGGTTGGGCACCGTTTGTGAGAAAAACAACACCATGGCGTAATTCACTCAGCTAGAAATTTGGAAATGTCAAGCTGTATTGCTTGGCATTCATGCCAGAAGCTCCAATTCGAACATTTCAGCGTCTTTGGGGGTCGATCTAAGTACAGTGTAATCTGACGTCATGTACCGAGAGTGATAAAACTCAAACATCCAGTCAACATCATGGTGTTTGGAGTGATTATGAAGGATGGTGACGTTATGCCTGGAGGAGGTTGTGCTGCCCTGGATCAAGAGGGTGGCTGCTGGAAGACCCTATGTCTGGCAAGACACTATGCCACACAAGCAGGAGAATCCAGTCATGGATGTCAAACAATTTCTGCGATCACATCACCCCTAATATCTGGCCACCAAACTCCACACACTGCAAACCCTTGATTATTATGTGTGGAGTGCAATTGAGTGAGAGCCCAACAAAACTCCTTATAACACCAAAGATGAACTGAAGGCAAAGATTATGGCAGCATTCACCAACTGAAACAAGAAGATCCGAAGTTGTCTGGAGGCCGTAGTTGAAGCCAATGGCTATTTTAATGAATAAATATACTCTTTAGTATTTCAAGATATTTTTATGTAATTTTGGTAAATATATCTTTTGAAATGAAATGTCATTGTTATTTTCATTTTTGCGTAATTTAGACGACAATATATTCACCGCACCCTATATATATATATATATATATATATAATATATATATATATATATATGTGTGTGTGTGTGTAGGTCCCGAGTTGATTCGGGGTTAACCACAGTAAATAAGGTACTCAATACATAGCAGAGTAAAATTAATTTATTATATAGAAGGAGCTTCTACAGGACTAGAACTGTTTCATTCAAGAGAAATCTTCAGGAGCTTCCTGAAGATTTCTCTTGAATGAAACAGTTCTAGTCCTGTAGAAGCTCCTTCTATATAATAAATATATATATATATATATATATATATATATATATATATATATATATATATATATATATATATATATATATATATAAGTGGTGACTCCGGCATCTTGGCTGTTCGGGCTTAGCCCAAGTATAAATTTAATAAAGTGAACATGTATTTGCAAGCTGATATAATTTCTGCCAACTCTGACTTCAAGTATGTAATTACAGCCAATAACTCGGGCTCCTTTTATTGAGCCTGGTCACCGTTCATTTATTCTCGTTCAGCGACTGGGTGTCTTGGTGGCCGTTCACACGCGCCTGACTCGGGCTCAGAAGTAACACGCCGAGTTGTTATCTATAATCGTAAAGATTAAAAGTAATTCAAGTTCAATGTTTTCTTGAAACGAAATTTTCTATAGAGATTAGGAGTTAAATTCCAATCTATGAAAATTTTCCGTTCTACAATAACTCGAGCTAATACGAACGAGCCTGGTAGGAGTAAAATACTAACTTGGTATCTCTTGTCAAGAGTACAGGCGACAGTCAGATCGCTGATGTGTGTTGTTATTTGATTGTTGTTATTCTGTGCATCTGTGTGTAAAGATCAGTTGTGTCTTGCAGGGTTGCTTTATTTTTACCCTTAACCTAGAAATGGAGAGAGACATAGTGCTAGATATATATATAACAAATGCGGCTAGAAATATTGCTGAAAACTTGAAATACTTCGAACAGACATGTGTCTTATGCGAAATCTATAATGAGTCCGAATGACGCTGATGTATATATACACATACATACATACATATATATGTATATATATATATATATTATATATATATATATATATATATATATAATATATATATATATATATATATATATATATATGCATACCGTTTTTTATCTCGGGTGGGTCATTATGTCAGGTGCATTCTACTAGAGCTGCAGGTCGATCAATGCTTTGTGAGCGAATTTGGTACGCACACGCACACACACACACACACACGCATACACACATATTCACACACATGTCTATGTGTTTGTTTATAGTTGCCTACTGCCGGTGCTTACAAACCGGTGCTGCTTTATTTACGTCACCATTAGCAAGTGGTTCGGCAAAAGAGAATGTAGAATAAGTACCAAACTTTAAAATAAGCACTGGAGGTGAAATGTTTGATTAAACCCACATGGCGGTGCTCCAGTGTGACTGCAGTCCAATGACTGACGCATGTGTATGCATATACATTATATATATTACATATAATCTTTCAGAGTTTATATTGTAATCCCTCAATATTTTGTTACTACATATATATGTATCTACATGTCTTGTGTGTGTGAATGTGTGTGTATGCTTGTGTGTGATTGAGTGTGTATCCTTGCGTGTGCATATTTTTCTCGGTGACAAAATTGGCAGAGATCGGTGGAATCCAGACAAGTTTTATCTATCTTTCATGAAAAGCTGATAAGATCTGTCTGAGATGAGTTAACCATGCGAGCCAGTTCTACCTGGAATGGGAGGGTAATTCTTAGTTTGGTGTCTAAACTGACATGTTAACCCGGTTTACCAGGAAAAGAAGTAAAAATAAAACCACATGTACGTGTGTGCATAAATGTGCACGTGTGTGTGTGTGTGTGTGTGTGTGTGTGCAAGCGCTCGAATTAAAATTAGTGCGGACGGTCAACTTCATACCTAAATTTGGGAGCTGTTATAATTCTCATAACTCAGAAATGAAAGAATGAATAAATGAATAAATAAATAAATAAATAAATAAATAAATAAATAATGGGAAACATTAAAACAAAAATAATACCCAGTGGTGTCAACTGAAACACTAATGGCATCTCACGAACCGCTTATGTGGAAAGTAGAGCATAATAAATAAGTAAATAACATTGATGGTTGGAACCACTCTAAGTCTGGTATTGATGTTATTGTGGTTGTTGTTGTTGTTGGCATTCTTCTTAGTGCTGCAGATATTGTTTTCAGAGTCTAAGGTTAAGTATGTGACAGGGAAGACATAGCACGTATAAGAAAGATATGTGATACGTATCATAGGTAATCTTTTTATAAATTTTCTGTTGATAAGGAGTTGGATGTTAGAGGTCAACACAGAACTGTGATTTGCAGCTGGTCAGAAAGCTGGAAGTCAAAGTGAGATTTGAAGTTGGAGGATTTGAACTCAGATCATGAAGTAAAATAACTAAAGTGACAACAACAAGCTACTCAATCCGTCATCTTACTGACTCTGGTACCAGACTGAAGGAGATAGCATTAATACTAATTTCCAAATATGGCACGCACAGTTTGAAAGAACGCTGCAGTCGTTGACAGAACTCGCCATAAGACCAATAGTAAATATTTTATCAACCCTACAAAGTAAATAAAATGAAATAACACTACAAATATCGCCTCAATAACGAGTAAGGATACAATGTGCAAGCAACTGGAAAATAACTGAAATTGATAAAGTCACTAATTTCAGACTGAAACACCACATCATTGCTTATCGAACCAGAATCAACTACCGAAAGGTTACAATTATTTCGAAAAGGAAAACCATCTTTAGTTTCTTTTCTAATAACATACAAATATCTTATTCTATGACTGGCTGCTCATCTAGAAAGTCTTAATGCATTACCAACGGTGCATCTAAAGTATCGGAGCGATAGCTGTATGACCCTGAAGACAAGCCATGCTAACGAATCGAGTAACTGTGGAGCAGAGGAGAAACATGAACTGATTATCAAAACACATTTGGTAGAAAAGCACACCGCCTTCTAAGGAGACATTATATTTAAATAAAGCAACACTAATACAACCATTTTCTCCCAAACTTTGCCCACATTTGCTAGATTATATTAATAGTAGTCACAAATCCTATGGACAGTACGAATTATCTGCTCTATATTGATGACAGGATAACCACGAAAACTTTTCATCAATGCAGCTAGAATATAATATTAAGTATAAAATTAAGCAAATGTGTCAAAGCTTCTATAAAAAGAAGCACATAAAATTAGTTCAGCACTTTGAAATCAGCAGAATCACCCAGTCAAACACTTAGGATTAGATAGTACTGGTAAGATAAAATACACAGAGATGAAAAAGAAAACAGAAAATAGCGAAGGAAGATTTATATCAAAACCTGAACTCAATGCTGCAAGTTAGATAAAAAATAAATACATTTTTTCATTCCAGCATAAAACTACATTTTCAACATACTTAATTGGCGGCTAAGTGAAATAGAGTGCTGAGCTGAGATAGAAAAATTATTAACAACGGTCCGAAACTACCAGCAGCACAAAGCTGATTGAATAAGATATACCTACTCCAGACACAGTCTTAACGAGGTCTGATACAAATAGAGAACTATTTATTATAAGGTTTCAAGAGTGAGATTGGAAAAGCATTGAAGGTAAACAAAAGGAAATGACTAACGTCTTAAATGGCATAAAGAAAACATTTTACAAATATACAAAAACTGTGATGTTCAAAGTCGTAGATAACTCCCAATGAATAAAAGGATATAAGACAAAATAGGAGAAAAGGTAAGAAAACAAAATACGGAATAAAACTGCAATTCAAAAACACACTAGAAAAGGAAAAAGAAAATACTCTGTAAGGCGGAACGAAAGTCAACAATGCTTCAAAAGCTCTATGCTAAAACAGAAGCAGAAGATCAGATTTTAAGCTCACAAGCTCGATGACCATTCACAAATAAATAAAGACAAAACATGAAACATAAAAGAATAGAAACTAATATCAAGTGCAGACTTTTACAACGTGTACGATGGGAGAATTAGCCCCAAATGTTTGCTGCTCAGATCTTTCCGTATTTCTGTAATATCCACAGAAACAATTGAGTCGATAGCTATATCGACTAGGAAATATATTGATACTTCCTCAAGTGAGCAGCTAGTCTGTGTTGATGAAGCGCAATAACCCTGAAACTAGTCCACAGATGCTGTTTTATACTGGGCGGATGCTGAATTCCCGGTTCTAAAATATAAGGACACAGATAATGTGTCCTATAGCCAGCTAGAAACGATGTTTCTTGAGGCTAAAAAACAGTAAGAACGTCCCTTCCAGGACAGCCATATTATGTTGGCAATTAAATTTTACTTTATTATATATATATATTGTTTCTGGTATAGATTAATATTACAAAGAAATATTACCGGTCCCTGGCACATTGGAAAAAAAGAACTGCCGGTACGCCACATCAGATACTTTCAGAAGCTCTGGTCTAAATTACTCTAAAATGAACATTATACTAACATCTCATTTTAACAGATATTTACCAAAATTATATAAAAATATCTTGAAATACTAAAAAGTAAATTTGTCCAATAAAATCGGCCTCCAGACGACACCGGAATCTCCTGCAAATTTTCTGGACGGCCTCCTTGTTTGAGTTGGTGAATGCTGCCATAATCCTTGCCTTCAGTTCATCTTTGGTATTACAAGGAGTTTTGTTGGTCTCTCCCTCAACTGCGCCTCACACAATAATCAAGGGGGTTGCCGTGTGGGAAGTTATGTGGCCAGATGTTAGGGGTGGTGTGGTCGCAGAAATTGTCTAACAACCATGACTGCGTCCTCCTGCTTGTGTGGCATGGTGCAGAGTCCTGTTGCCAGACAAAGGGTCTTCCAGCAGCCACCCTCTTGACCTAGAGCAGCACAACCTCCTCCAAGTACTTGATGTAGGCCTTCGTGTTGAGTTTGAGGCCGAATGGAAAGATGAATGGAGGCATAACGTCGCCATCATTAGTAATCACTCCAAACACCATGATGTTGACTGGATGTTTGATTTTTAAACAAACGATGTGCGTGTGCGAAGTTAAAAATATAAAATGGCGACAATTTACCCAGCATATATGTGTGTATGCGCGCGTGTGTGTGTGTTTGTGTGCGTATGTGTTGTATGTATGTGTGCGTGTGTATGTATGTAAAATATATTCATTAGACATGTATGGACTTGTTGCCCCACAGATGATGTTTCTAAATGAATATTAATATACAATTAAATATAACACTTCATAAAAGGCAAAATATCTATGAACCGAATCAGAATTAGTTACAGCTAAATGCAGAGCACCACAAAATTCCAAGTACTCCACACCAATAAATCACATTTGGAATATTTTATAGAAGGGTGTAGTCAAGAGGTAAGTTTTGAAAAACTACAAACAAAATGCGTTTTCAATCCCCAGGCTGAAACAGATGTGTCTAACTTCCCATTTTCTCGACGCAATATACAATGCTGGCCTTTCTGCCTCGACAAAGTGATTTACACCCGAGTGAGACCTGAAAAATATGAATATTCGTAAACTTGAAGCATCTAGCCGGTCCATAAGTAATCGTCTTCTTAAAAGTGAAATCAAATTCAACAACAACTACAACAGTAGGAGTGATAACAAAGATAAAACAAAAAGAAAATAAAACAAGATAATAAAAACACAAACAACACAAAATAGTTATAAATCAAACGGCAAAACAAGGAAACAAATCACGAAACTAAGTAAAAAGCCCAACAATGAATTTTAGTTCCGATCCCACCGAGAATAGCTTTGTTATTTTCATACTTTCGGGGACACGTAATGTATGTATATATGTATATATATATATATATATATATAGGCGCAGGAGTGGCTGTGTGGTAAGTAGCTTGCTAACCAACCACATGGTTGCCGGTTCAGTCTCACTGCGTGGCATCTTGGGCAAGTGTCTTCTGCTATAGCCCCGGGCCGACCAATGCCTTGTGAGTGGATTTGGTAGACGGAAACTGAAAGAAGCCTGTCGTATATATGTATATATATATATATATATGTGTGTGTGTGTTTGTGTGTCTGTGTTTGTCCCCCTAGCATTGCTTGACAACCGATGCTGGTGTGTCTACGTCCCCGCCACTTAGTGGTTCGGCAAAAGAGACCGATAGAATAAGTACTGGGCTTACAAAGAATAAGTTCTGGGGTCGATTTGATCGACTAAAGGCGGTGCTCCAGCATGGCCGCAGTCAAATGACTGAAACAAGTAAAAGAGAAAAGATATATATATATATATATATATATAACATTAAGAGGAGAGAGAGAGAGAGAGAGGGAGGAAGAGAGAGATACGTGTGTGTGCGCAAAATTTAAAATGATGCCAGGATCAAATCTGCATTATGCATTTGACCTAGTTAACTGAATCGGCCTAGTTAACTCCCTACTTATCTTACGATTATAGATTAGAGTTAGATTCCGTTAACACTATGACCGAGAAAAGAATAAGCAGTGAGAGTGGGGAAAATATAGTTGAAATAAATATAAACAGTAAAATAGAAATTATATATACATAAGGAGTGGTTGGGAATCCACTTGTATTGCAAAGGAACTAGTTTGGCTCATCCGAGGATGTAATGGATCCGGGCCCTCCAAATGTTATAGTCATAACAAAGCAAAATGAATTATTTGTTTAGAAACACCACTTTTTCCACCAACAAACCCGTTCCTACACAAAAACTCTTTCTCTTTCAAGGATATTTGATGGCTCATATAACTTAAGCCGCAGCTGTTTTCGTCTTTTTTTTTTCTGTGTATCTATAGATGGGTGTGTCTGTGTTTAATCCGAGTGCGCCTTTCTCATTTCCAAATTAAGTCAAAATGCATAAAAGCCTTTGCCAGAGACAAAAGTTGCATTCTCACTGACTTTTTATGAAAATATATTTACATTTCAATATTTTTTGTTTTTTTAAGAAAAAATACTTTATTGCTTAACTTTCATTTTGAATGCATGTTTTCAAATCGCTCTTATCTGAATCTAAAATATTAATTCTACAATGCATTTTTTAGTGAAAGAACCAAAAAAATATGTCATTTTTCTATTTGAAATATATGTGTGCAAGTGTATGTATGTGTACGCTACAAAGCTGTAGATATGTAATATAAGAATGTGTATATGCCTGTGCGTATGTAAGCGCGTGAAACCACTCAAGGAATTATTCTTAATTTCCTGAAATGTTCTACTCCTTCTCTTATGAGTCGTAAGATTCCTTTCATTTTCTCTAACTCTGAAGGAAATTTCAATAAGTTATAAAAGTATCAAGTATACTCCAAATTCATGTCGTCGCCCGCTTGAGTTACTTTTCTTGGTATCCTTTACTTCTCACCACGAAAATTAGATCTGGTTAACAAATACTTAGTAAGTAAAAATTTATAAAGTTGTCTGGTATGCATGGTAAGCCTGAACAATGCAGATGAGGTCTATATTTGTTCTCTGACAATCAAATTCCCTTTTTGCTACGCATGAAAATCCCCTCGAAAACTCATTTGTTAGTTTTTGAGAACTATGCATTGCCGTTAAGCTTTTGTTTTCTCCCTCTGAGGGAAATTTCAATAAATTTAGAGTATATTCTATATGGTACGCAATACAGTTACATTATGTGTCCGTAGATATATATATACATCTATATATATATATATAATATATATATATATATATATATATATACATCTAATGTAGGATAAAATTATGGCCAGCATATTAAAAAATAACTTTAAAGATTAAATTTATAACTTATAAAATAAGGGCAAAAGAAAAATCCTAATGCCAAATATACCGTAAATAGACAAATTGTCAATAACCATTATAATTTATGCGTCTCGAAACAAGCCGATAGAAATTTCTAAAAAAATCCGTTATTACCGTATTGGTCCCAATTTCAGAGTTAATTCATAAGAATTTTCTCCTCCTCAGCGATAAATACGTAAGACATTAATGAAATACTTACTCATACCCATGGAAAAAGCAAGCACTAAGTCGTGAGCAGACTTAGTGCATGCTTTTTCCATGGGTATGAGTAAGTATTTCATTTATGTCTTACGTAGTGCTCAGGACTTAGTGCTTGCTTTTTCCATGGGTATGAGTTAGTATTTCATTTATGTCTTACGTATTTATCGCTGAGGAGGAGAAATTTCTTATGAATTAACTCTGAAATTGGGACCAATACGGTAATAACGAAATTTTTTAGGAATTTCTATCGGCTTGTTTCGAGACGCATAAATTATAATGGTTATAAGTATATATATATATATATATATATATATATCTATATATATATATATATATATATATATATATATATAGCTTTTGGGACAAAGTCGTTTTAGCCTTCAAATGACGCCACCCCGCTGGCTATGCGAGCAGGCCAACAGAAGAGTGAGAGAAAGTTGTGGCGAAAGAGTACAGCAGGGATCGCCACCAACCCCTGCCAGAGCCTCGTGGAACTTTTAGGCGTTTTCGCTCAATAAACACTCACAACGCCCGGTCTGGGAATGGAAACCGCGATCCTACGACCGCAAGTCCGCTGCCCTAACCACTGAGCCATTGCACCCCCACTTAAAAGTGTTGGCAGCCGGCTATGAGACTCGAACTCACACCTCCGTGATTACGCATCGCGGTACTCTAAACCTTTGAGTTAAACCGCCCACACTGTGTGTGCTTTTAAAGCCTATCTAGGCTCATAGGCCCGGTTTCCCGGTTTCAATGACGTATGTGTTCTCCAGCTGGATGGGACGCCAATCCATCGCAGTGTTACTCATTTTTGCCAGCTGAATGGACTGGAGCAACGTGAAATGAAGTGTTTTGCTCACGAACACCATGCGTCGCCCGGTCCAGGAATCGAAACCACAATCTTACGATCATGATGCCGACACCCTAACCACTAAGCCACGCGCCTCCAGATAAAGAATAAGTAGCAGGCTTAAAATAAAAAGGTTCTGGATTCGATTCATTCGACTAAAAATTCTTCAAGGTGGTGCCCCGCTAACCCTAACTCTAACCCTTATCTTAATGAGTCAAACAAGTAAAGCATAAAAGATAGGTGTGTGCACCTTTGTTACTGCATTTTCTTCCCGACAATCGCTTGGCTACAGGTGATGGTTTGTTCACAGCCTCGTAGAGGAGAAGCTTGGTCTAAAGAGGGTAATAGAATAAGAACTAAACTATAAAAAATAAGAACTAGGGTCAATTGTTTGGCCAAACCCTTCAAAGCGGTGCCCCAGTTTGGCTGAAACAAGTTATTGTGATCCGGAATTCTTTAATCATTTTCATTTCCCATGATTCCATAACAAACAGATGCTAACACTTCAGAGGATCAGATATTTCATGTAAACCGTAAATATGCCAAAAAAGAAAAGAAAAACGGCATCATATGCATACATGACATGCGTCCGCTTACATATAGACATACATGCAAATGTGTGTGTGTGTGAGTGTGTGTGTGTGTGTGTGTGTGTGTGTGTGTGTGTGTGTGTGTTCCGGATTCGATTCAAATGTTTTCTATAGTTTTGTGTTTATCAAACACGGAATTTAACATATATTATATACTGACCCAATTTATTCACAATGGCTGCCCAATAGCTAATTAGAAATTTATGTATGTGTGTACTTGTGTGATTGTGAGTGTATGTGTGTATGTATATATATATATATATATATATATATATATATATAATATATATATTATATATATATATAATATATAATATATATATATATATATATATATATACATATATATACATACACACATACAAGTATATAAGTATATATATATATATATATATACACACCTTGCTGATATGTAAACCATATGTAGCAATAAACATATCAAATCTGCTAACAATTCTTATATGTGCTATATCCCGAAGGTATTGTATAAATCCTTACACGCTTGTGTGCATGTACATACATCATATTCACACAAACGCACTTTCATCTGCCGCCATATACCCTTATCAGTTTGTATTAATAAGCATACATCATTCTTACATATATCTATATTAACGCATACCCAATACACTCCAGTATTATAATTTAGTATAAACTACACACATCTATAGGAAAGAATATCACATTAGTCTAGACAAGATTTTTTTCACAAGTCATCAGTCTATTGTTTTCGTCTGTCGAACTAAGAAATTTATGAGAACATGTAGACTTCTTGATCTTTAACGGGTCATAGATGGATCAAAACTGATATAGAGGAAAATTCGTTTGATTTTGGCTTGATCTAGTTTAGTTAGAAAAATATAAAAACGCAACAGCAAATTAATTTTCTCTCTTTCGTTTCTGCTTCTGATCAGAGAGCATCTATCTCTCTTCCTTTCTGTCCAGAACCGATGAAGAAGCAATATCTTTATGAATGGGACAACTCACTGATTACCCTGACTTTCTTACTTTCTCTTTCTCTCTCTGTCTCTCTTCTCTCTCTCTTCTCTTTCTTAGTCTCTCCCTCTCTCTCTCTCTCTTCTCTCTCTCTCTCTCTCTCTTCTCTCTCTCTCTCTCTCTAGAAACACAGATGAATTTATTATCTACACAATGGACTCGAGATCTACGAATAACTTGTGTACTATGTGAAGGAGTTTATAAATTGTAAACGAAGAAGTTTATATATTGTAACGACATAATATACATTGATGTGTTTATAATATAGTCGTTGGGGGTTTCTTTATGTTTAGCATTTTCTATATATATCGATATTGTATTTATAGGTGTTTAATTTTATTAATCTTTATTAATTTGTTAATTTTTAAAATTTAAAATTTTTTAATTTTTAATTTTTGAAAATATATTTATAAGTTACATATTTTTATTATATTTTTATTTATATTCTTATTTTTCTATCTAATATGTATTAGAATATGTAGATTTAACTTTGATCCATTAATAATAATAACAATAAGATAAATAGCCAGAGGACGCAGTAGTGGACTTTTGTATTAGGTATAGCATGGGAAAACACACCACCAGCGCAAAAACACGTGTAGCGATGATTAAAAATATCTTCTTTCCCCTTATACATATATATATATATATATATATATATATATATATATATATATATATATATATATATATATATATACCTTACCAGGTAAGGTATATATATTTTTCATATATTTTTTTTAAATAAGTTTTTAAATAATTTTATGGTACTTTAAAGTAGATTTTAAAATGGTTATATTATTTCATTATTATATAGGATATAATTTTCTATGTGTATTCCTGATAAGGTTGTCCTGAAATAGGTAAAATCTCAAATTTGTAATTATATATATATAGAGAGGGGGGGAGGGAGGGGATAAGGGGAGAGAGAAGAGGGTGAATTCGTAAAAAAACAAAAGACGAAGACAGGTGGCGTTGAAAACAAACAGATGTATTAGTTTAACGCTCGGGAAATGAAAAAGTCTTTAACGTATCGAACCTTCGCTCTTCCACAGGAAGGAACACAGAAAGAAACAGGGAGAGAAAATAAAGAATGTGTTGTGGTTAGCGATCTATCATGGCGAATATATATATATATATATATATATATATATATTATATATATATATATATAATATATATATATAGAGAGAGAGAGAGAGGAGAGAGAGAGAGAGAGATACATATTATAAATAAGGGCAAAAGAAAAATAATTCTATGCCAATATGCTGAAAAAATAGACTTTATATCGTCTAACCACATAAAATATTTTTTACTATAAATATTTTGAAAAAAATTTATCCTTATATTAGAAGTAGATTTATTACCGTTCACTTCAGGACTGGTAATCAATCACTCTACGTGAGTTTCCTGACTGACCACACATGTATTGTGGCTTGTGACATAATTTCTATTTGGATATATTTAGGATACTTAAATGTACTCATGACTTGGCATCTGCTTTTTCTATGAGTATATGTAAGTATTGCATTTATTATAATCGTGTTCCTTGCTGGCGAAGGAAGAATGCTTTTGGATTAATCCAGAAACCGGTCCGATTCGGGGATAACGGAATTTAAAAACAAATATGTTAGCTTGCTTTCCTCGTTTCAACACGTTGTGTATTTATAGTGAAAAATATTGTATGTGGTTAGACGATATACGGTCTTAAGATATATTTTTTCAGCATATTGGCAAAGAATTTTCTTTCTTTTGCCCTTATTTATAATCGTTTATAATTTTCACCTTAAAAGATATTTTAATATGCTGGCCACTGATAATTTTTTTTTAAATCTTATCCTTATATTAGAAGTATACATAAAAATATACATATATATATATACATACATATATATATATATATACACACACCACACACACACACACACACACACACACATATATATATATGTATATATGTCCGTGTGTGCGTGCGTGTAAGTTTTCAACGAAATGTACTCTAGCGTGGAAATAGTGGCAGTTGAGATGAAATCCGGAAATCAGTTTTGACTCCAGCATCAACCAATTGACTTACGCTGCAAAAGTCATTGAGAGAAGTATGAACATAATACAATCTCACCATATTAAATACTGATCTTTGTAAGTACTGAGCCATTTAAAAAAATGGGTTCGAGAATAATCCAGCTGTACACGTTATAAACTATTCTAAAAATCTAATAACCGCTTACTCAGATATGCCATAGTGTCTCGTATGATTATGCATGTATTGTTTTCCGTGTTTACCGTTTTTTCTCTTTTATGTTGAAACCAAATAACAGAGCCACAGCTCATTACCCTTTATTTTTCAAACAAATATCTATGAATGTGTAATTGAATATGAGAATATGTATATAAGTGTATGTGTGTGCATGTATGTGCATGAAAGAGATTCATTGTAATTTAACAATTTTAATAACTATCTCTAGAACTTTTATTTACTCAATCTATTGTGTCGTAAACCAAGCCAGATGTCCCTATAATTGTGCTTTTTTTTTCTAAACATGAACACAATTGGATGCGCATTCGCACACGCACAGTTAATCATATATACACACAAACTCATATACAGAAATATACATATTGAAAAACACCCACACAAACAGCCACGCACATATACACAAACAAACGCAAGTAAATACACACACTTATAATAAAAAGAAAAGGCACTTCACATGTATATGATTGTGTGTGAGCGTGTGTTTAGATGTATTTTTATAAGTGCTTGTTTATGTGTGTATCGAGTGTCAGCATCAAGTCAGCCCTGATCGAACATACATAAGATAAAAGGCAATTCCAGCCACGCCTTCCCAAAGTATTTCAGATAGAGTATATTTTTAAAGCATGAAGATTAGATAGTTATTTCTAGTAGGCTGTAACTACGTAGAGATTACCCTCACACTTCGGCTGGTTGCATCTTTGTTCTCGTATAAACGGCATCAAATTGTTAACGTTGAAGTTAAGGCAGATACAAGTTAATGAGGCTGAAAATTCATAGCATTCTGACGGAGGCTTCATGAATGTGTGTATACGCTTTGTCTCGTGTATATATAGATATACGCAGTTGTTTGACGCACCCATGGAACACATTATGTATGTATGTGTATGTATGTGTGTGCGTATATATAATATGTAAATATGTATATATGAATGTATATGTGAATACATGTATGGATGTATGCTTGTATATTTGCATGCGTATATATATCTTGCATATTTATTTGAAATACAATCATGATGACAGTTAAGTTAATAGCAAAGTTAAGTATGAGATGGATTTGAAAGGATTCATTTAAATAGACATTGTCTCGTAGAATACAGTTAAATGACACGTATTTTTGTATAGATACATATGCACATACTCACATATCTCTGTGTCAGTACAAGTACATTTTTGTGTGTGTACGCATGTTTAAATGCATGTATGTGTATAGTGTATTGTTCGTTTGTTGATGGGGTCAGCAAAATTGTACTCAATCCAGTGAAGAATAAGTATCATTTAATAAGCATAGAATTTATACGTGAGCTATTTATACAAGCCTGTTCGATTACAGCGCTATCCGAACATGAAACCTGAAGTAGCTCACGTATAAATTCTATGCTTATTAAATGATACTTATCCTTCACTGGATTGAGTACAATTTTGCTGACCCCCATCAACAAATGAACAATACACTATACACATATATGTATTTAAACATGCGTACACACACATAGACGTGTGTGTGTGTGTACCATGCACGATCCGGCAATAGTCCCAACCCATGTTTTTATTTATTTTTCTAGACGTAGACGTACAGTTATGTTGAAATTGAATACTGTTTCGCTTTCCCCAGTTCTGGATTCCCTGCAAAGGGTAGGTACTCTCCATCCCTTGACTAAAACCATGATTACAGTGATTATACCCTTGTTAAGAGAAATTTAATAATCTATCACCTTATCAATAAAAACCTTGAATTTATGAATCGCCTTAATATCTTACCATCATCATCGAAGTGATGTGATGATTTCATGGGATATTATTTTTTTTAAACTCGCAAATTATTCTGAATTCTTTCTTAGATTGTAACAAGGCCTTAAATATTTGAGAGCAGTGGAATTAAAACATGGTTATAACTGTGTTGTGTTATTAACCTCATCTTTACAGATAAAAAGAACGTTCAGGTTTACCTCTGTCCTCCATGTCAATCA
>NC_042997.1:71986786-71996786 GCF_006345805.1 Octopus sinensis
CTCATTATTAATCGGAAGATTTTTTTATTGTCTATTGTTCTCATTACCCTTTTCCTAAAATTCACACATTTCATATCTGTCAATCAAACCATGTGTTGAGTAAAGGGTACCATTAAACAGACTGAAAAATATAATTGTATTTTCAATGTAATAATAGGAATCCGAAGCAGTGTCAGCGAACGAGATATAGTATGATCGTAAATTATATTTAATAAACGAAATCTCAAGTCCGAATATTTAACCGAGATCGTAATAGAACACTGGCACCAATAAGACATTTAAGTCTCAGCAGCTGAACCAACCTCGCTTTAAAGTAGCAAACGCGTGATGTTATTATTTCTTCCTTCTATACATCGGCATCCCAATAAAAAGTGGCAAATGTGACATTAGCAAGCGGCGCCAAGTTAAAGTCATCAAAATGGTCTGCAATATTTTTCAAGACCTAAAAGCCGAGTATACAGTCAGAACACAACGACTTCTGGGGAGAAGGTGCAGTTAGAAAGAAATGTATTATATCTATTCTATGTTTTATATACAGTAATTTAGACGACTAAACTCTTCTTTTCCTCGGATAACACTTATAAACTTTCCCCCAGTTTCTTTATCTCTGTGATAAAATAAAAATAATATAAAGTATTTCTTAACAGCTATATACAGAATGTTCTGCTAAATTCACACGCAGTTCTCATTTAGTTCTGCCTGCCAACTGATGTTAGCAATTAAAAATGGATTAAATTGTTAATTTCTTCGGAGGATCGAAATTTCTGAGGCGATTGTGCAATCTTCTATGAAGCGATTATCGCACAACATACAAGTATACGCTAGTGAAACACGTGTAAGGATTATATTATCAAATTTCCTCTTTAATTCTACTCTCAGATGTACAGTCTATAAATTCAAATATAATTAGTACCGACAGATAACCGAAGGTTAAATTATGATTAATATTTCATCGGAACTTGGTTGTATGTGGATTTAATTGTTCTAAGCAAAAGTTAAATGTTATGCTGTGTCATTCAGAGAAGTAATCCTGCAACACACATGCGTGCGCGCACGCACAAACAAACATACACACACACTCACTCACACATACTATACACACACGCGCAAGATTCTCACATATTTTCTAGATCATTCATTGCTTCATACATTATTCAATACGTTATGTAAATTTAACCACTCTAATATAAATTTACGATAACAAGGGGTCAACTACTGATTGCAATCAACTATGATGTTGTAAGAAGGAAACAGAAAACGGACTGACTAAATTAGTCAATAATGTGTCAACCGAAACCGTAAATGGCTGGTGCGTAATGTAACTGGATGTTAACTCTGGAGTGTAGATTGCGTTCCTTCTCATATTTCAATATTGAGTGTTAAAGTACATTAGGATTGCGCGCGCGCATGTCTACATGCAAACAACCATACATTCATAGGTACAAGCATAAAATGATACATATATATATATATATATGCCTTAGTGTTAATATATCTGGACACAGTGCACGAAATTCGTAATTTTAGGAATATTATGCACGTAAGTATATATTTCATACATAAATATGAAAAAATTGTTACGTTCACTGGATTTTATACTAATATCATGTAATAAAGAAATATTTATACGCACATTATTTCACCTTTTATTCATGAAAATTGACATATTTATATATACCTATCACTTACTTTACTTTAAAAAAACATATTACACACATATATGTATAACACAATATACGTATAAAAACTATATTACAGCTGAATATGGCTAGATAGATAGATAGATTGATAGATAGGTAGATACATACATACATACATTGAATTGCATTTATACATAGAAAAGAAACATTGAATAAAGTATTCTTTTATGTTCATTGAGAACAGTCTACATAAACATAAATACAGAGATAAACACACACGAATTACACACAAAAACACACACACCTGTATTCATGCAGAAATAAATATGTATATTAATATACGTATCAATGTGTGTGTGTATGTGCGTGTACCAGTGCGTGTGAGTACCTGTGTGTGCATGTGTGTGTGTGAGTATGTGTGTGAGTATATGTATGCTTACTCACACAAACTACATTTTCACATATGTTTACATAAAATTCATTACATTCATACATAAAATATGAATAAAGTGTCAGAAACTCATTCATATCTTTTATCCATTCAAATATAAATGTTCAAGTGTATAAACTCAGTTCAATCGGAACCAAAAGCTTATTTTCCCAGACTCGAAATTCATTGTAAAATACTTGTTAGGTGACCTAGTACATAAATTTGATTCACTCAATGAACACTGACATAAAAAAGCGATGGAAAGCTTCTTTTAACAGAAGTATATTTGTATTACTATGAAAAGCGATTCACACAACAATGAACGCATACACACATGCTTATACGTAGGTACATATGAGCAAGCATACGCACGAAAGCATGAATATACATGTACACATGTGATTATCACAATTATTTAACATTTCTTTCTTCCCCAATTATTCTCCGTTTCTCTACTCTGTGTAAGTAAATGTATGTTTATGTATATACTTGCATTTACGTACACATACATATATATATACGACAACACACACACACATATATATACATATATATATATATATATATATATATATATATATATATATATATATCTATATATATATATATATATATATATACGACGGAATTTTTCAGTTTCCGTCTACCAAATCCACTCAAAGGCTGTACTAGAAGACACTTGCCCAAGGTGCCACACAGTGGGACTGAACCCTGAACCATGTGGTCATTAAGGAAGCTACTTACCACACAACCGCTAAAGATTAGATTTAAATTTTAAATTTAAACTGTTTTGAGTATTCCCAAGTTGTATGCCGACAAAGCACGTTCCCTCCTTATGAAGACCTGGTGTCATTGACGGTAATTGCACAATCGTCGTTGAATCTACGTTATGCACTTTGGAGTATAATGGTTAAAAAAGCATAAGAAAATACAACTTCGAGGTATTAGGTTCGATTTATAACTTACGGTTTGCCATAACATTGGGTCGACGCATACCTTAAGAGTGAAACTGAGTATGCGGATTCTTCCTAGAAAGGTATTTGATGGATTGTATCTTAAATTCAAAGGAGCAGCCTCGTTAGACACTGTCTCCAGCAAATCAAACCCTCCTTGAGAATTACAATGCAGATACACTTATCTGTTGAATACTCGCCGACTTTTACGCTAGTTCAATGAGTAGTTAATTCAGTTGATCGAACAGCTAAATCCTTATGGTCGAATAACATATATATACACACACATATATATATATATATATATATATATATATATATATATATATATATATATATATATATATATATATACATACATATATATACATATAAACGTATATTATATATAGAGATATATACATATATATATATATATATATATACATTATATACATACATACATACATATATATATATATATATATATATATATATTATATATAGTGAATGTGTGTCTGTGTGTATGAGTGTTTGAATGTCTATGTGTGCATGTGTGGCCTATGGTTTTATATATAAATACCCTATTTTTAAATGCCTACAGCCTCAATATAATTTACAACTGTAGGCAATAAAAATAAAAATAGAAACTTTTAACCATAGGCTGAAACAGCTGTAAGGAGTTATTTTAATGATTTCAATCATTTATATTATGATTTTTATAATTTGTATTCTTATCTTATATGTATTGAATTATAAGGTATATATGTATGCTATTAAGGTTCTCATTTGTTAAATGAATAGATAATTCAACATTCTAATATACGAAAGTTGATGAACAAACTAAATTGTTTCTCCATTTTCTTATTTGTATTATATATATATATATATATATATATATTATATATATATATATATATAATCTGTGATGAGAGAAAGATGTATAATAAGTCTCCATTGAGATAGCAATGTAATCAGTCTAACCGATGCAAATATATTTTGTACTACGCATTTAGTAAGAGTTTCACTTTCAGTGCGACGTCTAATCGAACTCAGTGGATAAATGTAAACAAATATCCTCGCAATCTTTCCCTGTTTAGCAAATGAGGATAGCCTGGTGTGTTCAAGTGTACGTCAGAGCGACGCTTAAATTGACAGCGTTATATATGGAAATGTACGTATGGACGTGTATGTGCATGTGTACTGCGTGTGTTCTTACGTGTGTGTGACGTTGGGAAAACCGCTGAATATTTCCTTTTGAATTCTCGTAATATATTTAGTGCAGTGTTTGTCGCACAGCAACTGATGACTCTCAATCTACTTATCAGCGATGTTGAACTTATGTACTACATTCTTTTGCACATACGCTTAAATACTAAATACTAAAGTATCTCAACAGGACTTCGAAAGATCTCCCATCCAATTTCGCTTCAAACATTCGCTTACATAAGTATACGTATAATGCTATAAATCTCCACCACGCCAAATCGCAGCCCACCGGCAAATACATAGTATGTTTATGTTAAGCATGTGCGGTCGATAACGTTTATTACACCAGCGCTGCTTCTATTTCATATTTGAATATAAATATTATATAGGTTACCATATTGACACGGTACAAGGGCTGAAATTTGTTCTTGGTTGTAATGTTGTTACTGTAGTTGTTTAGCTGGAAAGCTACTCTAATAGAAATGTTCTACGATCAAATTCTATTCAGATATCATCACACGCTTTTTATGTATCGTAAGAACTTTATTATCCACTGTCTCTCCAGCTTGCTCTCCACATGGCTTAGCAAATAATTTAACTACTCAAGTAGAATATAAAGGTGGTTATGGTTGTTGGGAATGGGACCTAAGTGCGGTCGTTCATGACCATTTCGATAAGATAACGGATAAATAAACACATGATTGCGAGTTCATATCATGGCATATGCAGTATATTTTGTATGCACTGAGTGACTTAACTCTCAGATAATACCAACACAGTTAAAACAATGATTAAATGAAACAGTCACCTAATTTGTAGATAGCTGTCACAGGATAGAAGCAACTTAATACTTTAAGCTATACTATATGGTTATAGTGTTATAACTTTTTATGCGGCTAAGTTTGGGAATATAAAAACTACCGACTTTTTCCTAGCTACACTTCATGAAGTGTATACCCTACATGAAGTTAACTTATGCTCTGCATAGGTTAACTATGTCTATGACAGAGCAGACAAGTGCCAGTGGCGAAACTTCTATATTGTAAAAAGAACTGCTAGGAGTTACGCCACAGGATATCAAAAAGGAAAGATGCTCCGAACAGTAGATGCACTACGTTTATAGCAAACGAGAAGAGACAGTAACGTACACGTCTTTGATTGCAAGTCTGCTAGATCAGTGTTAATCTGTAGCTAAACAATAACTTAGCAAACTGAATTTAATGCCTACTATCTTACTAATACTTATATAATGTTGATAATACATGAAACGGGATAAATTCAACAGGAATTCAACTTTGAGGAATCTGAAACAAATATACTTCAGCTTACAAGCATTTGGACCCTTTCTTTCCACAAAGATCACGGAAAATAACTCATCACGAGCGAATTGTTTATACTTAAAGAGAAATCTGCGATATTTCTGTCATCACTACTTCCCTCATATTTTACAAAAATTCCTGTATATGTATGTGTGTGAAGGACCGTGTATGGGTGCAATCGTACCTGCGCCCGAGCCTTTGTGTGTGAGTGCGACTATTTGTAAACATGCAACTCGAAATTATAGTTCGGGAAATAGTTTCTGCTTCAATAAAGTGTCATACAAGACACGAATTTTGGCATTCAAGTAGAAATCTGTTATTGTAAATTCAATTTATTCTTCAATTGGGCTACAATTTATTCGTTAATTGGGAAATCAATTTTGAATTCATAATACATAATAATAATAATAACAATAATAATAATAATAATAATAACAACAACAATAATAATAATAATTGAAGATTGCTACAATTGGCCTAGACACCTACCTGAAAAAACTCTGAGGACTGGATGTTAAAACTTGTCTCAAAACATGAAAACAAGAAAGCATAATACTCAGTAACAAAACAGGCAAAGGAATATCTAAGTGAATTCCGAATACAGCAAATTTCGGAATTAGACATACAAGAAAAGCACAGAAAAAGCTAAACGCATGAAAACCCGTGCTAAAACTGCTGCCTTAGATATTCTGAATGATAAATGGCAAGAAAAACCTCTCTATGGCAAATACCCAAAGAGAGCGAATAATGCAAATGTTAACAAAGCCCTGACCCATCAATGGTTAATGGCCTCTGGCTTAAACTCTGAAACAGAAGGGTTTATCATAGAAGCTCAAGATCAATGCCTACCTACAAGGAACTACCAAGCCAACATATTAAAGAACGGAAGTAGCCCAACATGTCGTGTATGTCAACAACAAAATGAAACCATTGATCATGTTGTCTCCAAGTGCAGTCTTCTAGCGCCTACAGAGTATCTCAACAGGCATGATAGAGCTGCACAATATATTCACTGGGTAATCTGAAAAAGCTGGTGGGAACACAAACCACTTCCAGTGCTTGAAAATGACCACATCACACTCCTCTGGAACTTCCCCATTCAAACTGACAGAAAGATAGATGCAAATAGGCCAGACATCATATTGAACGACTTCAAACAAAGAACATGCCTCCTCATTGATATGACTGTCCCAATCGATATAAATGTATCTGTCAAAACCTACCGAGGTCAGCGAGGACGGGTTATTTAAGGGAGATAACCTGTCCTCGCTGACCTCAGAGTATTTATTCTTTGGTGACTTATTAATCAAATGACCGTAACGAGAGGTGAAGAGTTACAGTTGTCTTCGACTTTCGAATCTGACGACTCGTCTATGGGGCGAAGCCCTTTGTGGATGCGAAACCATTGGTCACTCTATACTACCAATATGTATATGTGTGTGTATGTGTGTGTGTGTGCGTGCGTATTAACAAACCCTGTGGGACGACAAAATATATACACCTGGTCTTGTTTGAAATAAAGGACTATAGTTAGGATACAAGTATGGAGAATTATATTCAGGAATTCAAGTTTCTGTGTCAACGATACGATAATG
This sequence comes from Octopus sinensis, assembly GCF_006345805.1. NCBI lineage: Eukaryota > Metazoa > Mollusca > Cephalopoda > Octopoda > Octopodidae > Octopus > Octopus sinensis. The sequence continues at coordinate 71,993,912 of NC_042997.1, forward strand.
ATCACACTGCCTCATCTGTGGAACCATGAAATGATATGATTTGCTCAAGAAAACCGCAATCTTACGACCATGAGTGCAACGCACATCAAAGTCATGCATCACCACATACATACATACATACACACACTCGCGCGCACACGCACTCACACACGCACGCACACACTCAAACACACGCACACACACACACACACACACATATATATATATATATTTATATATATATATATATATATATATAATATATATATTATATATATATACATATAGGGTGGCCTAAAAGTAACTGATGGGTTTCAGTTTTTTATAACTTCCTTAATTTTACAAATAAATCATGAAAATTTGATACAATATAAAGAACATAATGCAAATTAATATGCATTAGTCAAATTTTGCAACACCACGACATCACATACTAAAAATGACATCGCTTAAATGGCAGCCATTTTCGGCAATGCACGCCTGTGCTCTTTCCAAAACTTTCAGACCCCCAACTCTTTGACTTCTCCATTGATGTTCCCCTTCAGTTTCACCAGGATCTCCGGTTTGTAGACATAAACCCTCTCAGGTATCAATGATTGAGACCTATTTGTGCCCGGCCATTCAAGGCAGACCTCACACATGGTTCCAGCAAGATGAGGCAACTTCTCATACCACAAGAAAAACAATGCAGTGGCTACGGAACTGCTTTGGAGAGAGAATAATCTCCCACTACGGCAATGTCAACTGACCTTCACGTTCCCCAGACTTGACTAGCCCGAATTCTTTCTTGTGGAAATACCTGAAAGAGAGGGTTTACGTCAACAAACCGGAGACCCCGGCGCAACTAAAGGAGAATATCAATAGAGAAATCAGAGAATTGGTGTCTGAAACTCTTGAGGCTGTTATGGTGCAAGTTTTGGACAAAGCACAGGCGTGCGAAGTCAGAATTGGCTACCATTTAAGCGATGTCATTTTTCGTAAGTAAAGTAGTACTGTTGCAAAATTTCACTTGTGGATATTAATTTTAATTATATCCTTTATACTGTATCAAAATTTCATGCATTTATTTGTAAAGTTACTCTTTTACTCTTTCACTTGTTTCAGTCGTTTGACCGCGGCCATGCTGGAGCACCGCCTTTAGTCGAGCAAATCGACCCCAGGACTTCTTCTTTGTAAGCCTAGTACTTATTCTATCAGTTACGGGGACGTAAACACACCACCATCGGTTGTCAAGCGATGTTGGGGGGACAAACACAGACACACAAACATATATACACAGATACATATATATATGTATATATATACATATACATACATACGACGGGCTTCTTTCAGTTTCCATCTACCAAATCTACTCACAAGGCTTTGGTCAGCCCGAGGCTATAGTAAAAGACACTTGCCCAATTGAAACCCATTAGTGAATTTTGGGACACATGTACTTACCTGGCTCATAAGGACCGTTTTCTCGGTTTCATTGGTGTATAGGTTCCCCACCTGGACAGTGACGCCGGTCCGTCGCAGGTGAACGGCTAGATGCAGGAGGAAAGAGTGAGAGAAAGTTGTGACGATAGAGTCATCAGAAATTCCCCATTACCTTCTACCGGAGCTGCGTAGAGCTTAGGTGTGCCGCTCATAAACACATGTCGCCCGGTCTGAGGTTCGAACCAGTGATCTCTCGACCGCGAGTCTGGTACCCTAACCACTAGGCTATGTGCCTCCACGTACTTACATAAACATACTTATAATATATATATATATATATTTATAACATATATATATATATATATATATATATATATATATGTATATCCCTCTCTCTCTGTATATATATATATATATATATATATATATTATATAATATATATATATACACACACACAGAAAGAGGAGGAGAGAGATGCCACAAACGAATGCATTATATATATAACCAGAAATGGCTCAGACGAAAGTAGCATTAATATTTTTAGGTCGTTCAATTATTCTCAACTGTTCAATAGACCAGTTGAGTAAACTTATCAGTAATATACTGTACCTAAAATGACTACTGGAAATAGGTGTAAGCCAAATTTCATCACATAGGTACAACTTTTTAAATATACACCGGCTGAGGAATGACAGATGCGTGATGTGTATTGCCTTCAAGGAGCTATAACGAAATTATTCTTCTACAAGGAACGTTACAAACTTCCTCTCTAATTCCTCACAAGTTTTTCTTATATATATGTATATATATGGTGTCTGTGTGTGTGTGTGTGTGTGTGTGTGTGTGTGTGTATGTGTGTGTGCGTGTGTGTGTATGTGCCACAACTTTCACCCTTGACTCAAAGGTGACATAATAACATTATTAAAACAAAACAAAATTTTTAACTTCCAATTTGGATTATAGTTTGCTCTCGTTACGTTACACCTCTAAACTTTTATGCGAAGGAGGCGTTGAAAAGAAAGTCAGAAAGAAAGAGAGAGAGAAAGACAGGCAGAGAGACATAGAGACAGGGACAGACAAACAGAGAAGAGGAACGAAGTGAGAAAGACAGAATAGTGTCATAGGGTAACTGGAGAGGTCCACATAGACGTAGATTAACAAGTAGAGAGAGCGAGATTAAGAGGTAGGAAATATCAGACTAAGTTAAAAAGACAGTAGCGAGTGCAGTGAGATTATTCTTAGCTGTTTGGTAATGTGTATATAATGAATGATGCGCACGCATTTTAGTGAAATAAGACTGAATGTGAGCGTCATTGTTGTGAGCGTGTGTTATATTTTGGTGTGATGTGTGTGTAGATGCAAACGGATATATCTGCTTAATCTAACGAAGCAACGCGAGTTATACGAGAACTGTAAAAGGAAAAAGGAGAAAAGTTGCCATGCTAAATATCCGGTATTTAGGGCCTAATTGTG
>NC_042997.1:72004286-72089286 GCF_006345805.1 Octopus sinensis
TCGTGTGTCGTAACCAGCTGTAAAAGATGTTTTCCTGGAGTTAAAAGGTACTATCATAATTCTACGTAGAACAGTCACCTTACGTTGACAAATAAACTTTACTGTTCAGTATTGTTACTACTTAAATTTCATTTAGAGATTTTAAATTTTTATATATATATATATATATATATATATATATATATATATATATGTGTATGTGTGTGTGTGTGTGTGTGTGTGTGTGTATGATAGATATAGATATTATATATACGTGACATATGGTATAATTATGAACAAGGCAAATTTTAGCCATTTCTCCGCAGACTGAAAAAATGATGAACAATCTTAAGCAATTTTCGAACCTTACTGGATTCTCATCAGAGGCGTCCCCATCATTTTGACAATCTCCAGAGAAACAAGCAGCCAAACTGTTTATATACTGAACAAATGCAGCAATATGTGTGTGTGTGTGTGTGTGTGTGTGTGTGTGTGTGTGTGAGTATACATGGGAGGAATATGCGTATGTACATGCCTGTATAAGCTATAAAACTTAAAACTGTTTTGTACCTATATGCTCACACGTGTCAGTTCGTGTGTGTGTGTGTGTGTGTGTGTGCAAAATTCGAAGATAATTGATCAGCCCCACTTTAGTGCGTTTATACCTTCGTTTAGTGAATCATCAGCCTTGAATGAATTATACTTGCAATGTATATTTTCGTTATCTGTTCTGCACTTATACGCATTTAAGTTTTTTACAATTTGAAAAGAATGAAGAAAATATGTGCATTGATTTATGTGTTTGTAAACGTGTCAGCGAAAAATGTTTGTCTGCGGACTTGCGTGATTGAGCACGAATGCTTATGTATATTAAAGTATGTATGAAATTAAATTTGTGTATGCATGGGTTTTTGTGAAATTTCGTGCGTGGGTATTTAAATGAGTGACTGTACAGTGTGAGGAATTTGTTATATGTGGGTGGGTATACATGAAAGAGAGTCTTGTGTTCGTGAGTTATTTTAACAATGCACTAATGCATTTTAACTCTTTCTGTTAATCTGAAAAATAATTTCTAACATTGCTACAAAGTCACTATTTATTTAATATTTCCGAAGAAGAGGAGGCAGAACAATGTCTTCATAGACTGGTGAAATGAAATGAGTGTTTGATAATCAGAAGATAACGTTAAATGTTTTTAGTTTTGCATGTATATACATGGTGTGAGACAATAATTGTTTTCTTGATAAGTGCAGCGAATGTCTTTACAGTGTTAGAGGAAACTAAGTTGTCATGTCCTTAGTGAAAGTTGCTTTCAAATTCTGTGAAAGCAGTATACCTCTAGTGTAAGGTGTCTGTAATGTGTGTGTGGATGACATCTATATGTGAAAGGTTAATAAGAATAGAAAGGCAATATTGTCCTTTCACGTGTGTGTTTGTGTACTATTAGAAGTGACCATGAAAAGATCTATGAGTCTGTAATACATAACTGAAAATGTATACATCTGAGTGTGGGTTGAGTGCAAAATAGCACTCTGGTAGGGAACTTTGGGCCTTAAAGATTTAAAGACATATGAATAATTTAAATTAAAAACAAAAAGAGCCAAAATGCGTCACATGGTAATCTTGGAGGTTTCTAGCATTTTCAAATTTATAATTCTCGAAATATTATGTTGATGACGGAAATGAATTTGTATAATTCTAATCCAGAAACGCGTCCATAATTAATCAAAGACTGTTTGATTTCGTTATTTTTTCTTCTTTTTGCCTATGTGAGTTACAAATATTGTTATCTGTGGAGTCATATCTCTAGTGAAAAGGAATTAGCTGTCTTTTAGCTGCTATTTCTAAATTTTCGGTATGTGATGAAGCACTTGTTACTAAACCCTTAATTATATTTAATTATATATATATATGTGTGTGTGTGTGTGTTTGTGTATGTGTGTGTGTGTGTGTGTGTGTGTGTGTTGGTGGTGTGTGGTGTGTGTGTGTGTGTGTGTGGTGTGTGTGTGTGTGTGTGTGTGTGTGTGTTTGTGTGTGTATGTATGTATATATATATATACATATATACCTTGACTTTGCAAAGGCATTTGATAAGGTAGATCACGGTATATGTCACAAGCTATGAGACCTTGGCATTGCTGGGTAAACTGGAACAGTGGCTGCATGACTTTCTTCAAGACAGAAGTCAGGTAGTTGCAGTCAATTTGAGGAAACTCAAAACCTAAGTAACGTCCCCCAGAGACCTGCTCTAGGGCCATAACTGTTCAAAATAGTCCTCTTAGACATGCCCACTGTCACTCGGACAGCCACTGTCACTAACTATGCCGATGGTACAAAATTATCACAGGCAATAAAAAAGATGATGTCGCAAACTTACGGTGGGAACTGAATTCGAAATACAATTGGGCCGAAGTAAACTGCATGCAGTTTAATGCCGAAAAATTTCAAGCACTGCACTATGAGCTCACGAATGCACTACAGCCTGCATATACAAGGCCCGAAGGCACTATAATCCCAGAGTCACAGGCAGTGAAAGACTTGGGGATCACTATGCGACATGACCCATCATTCTATATGCACATTACCAAGATGGCAGCAAAGTGCAGACAAATGGCAGGATGGATACTGAAGTCCTTCAAGACAAGAGACCAAGAAATAGTTGAACCTGTGCAGAACCTTTGTTATCAGCTGCCTGGACTACTGCTCCCCGTTATAGTCACCACATAGTACCAAACTAATAGTGGAGCTTGAAGCAGTCCAACGCCAGTAAACTAAAAAGATTGAAACAGTGCGGAGGATGAGCTACATGGATAGGCTAAGAAAACTGCAACTTTATTCCTTGAAGCAAAAGCGCGACATATATGCAATGATCTACATATGGAAAACTCTAGAAGGGCTAGTACCTAATTTCAGCATTGAGTGTTAAACAAATGCCAGGACTAGCCGCCATTGTATTGTACCAAAGGTACCAACCACTATCTAAATTCAGGAACAAGTACTGCAATAGTCTAGGGTTCGAAGACCCACAGCTGTTCATTGCCTTGCCAATTAAAAAATCTGCATAAGGTGGAAGTAGATGTCTTCAATAAGGAACTAAACATCCTCCACTCCACAATGCCGATTGAACCAACAGCCCGAAGTGCAATCGAGGGTATCGGAATCAAACTACTTTATACACCAAATGGGTCAACAACTGGGACAAAGGCACATACAGGAGTGGGAATGTGAAACACCTCAAACTGAGGAAATCAGAAATACCACAATGGTGATCCAGCATGACTGCAGCCGCATGGCTGAAACGAGTAAAAGAGTAAAAGAAAAAGAGTATATATAAATATATATATATATATATATATATATATATATATATATATATATATATATATATATATATATATATATATATAGGGAGAGTTTACGAAAAAGTAACAAAAGACGAAGACAGGTGGTGTACAAACGCTCAGGAATAGAAAAAGTCTTTTACGTTTCGAGCCTATGGTCTTCTACAGAAAGGTACACAGAAAAAACAAGGAGAGAAAAAAATGTGTGTAGTGGCTAAAGATCAATCATGGCGACTGATACAATATATGTGTATGTTGTGTATGTGTGTGTGTGTGTGTGTGTGTGTGTATACCCACACACAATATACACATACACACACACATACGCACACACACACACACACATATATATATTAACTCGAATGGAAAAATGTGTCGCTCGTGATGTTTCATATTTAGTTGCTTTTATTAAATTCATTCAGTTGTTAAACATAAATAAATCTTGGCATCAAATGCTTGTGATTTACTGTCGGGTAACTTTTGGCCAACCCTGTATATATATTGGGTCATGTCTTAAAGACTGCGGTTTTCTATACTTTTATTTTTCGAAATTAAGATAAACATAGTTCTTTTTAAATCTAAAATATATCCTCCTTCATTTTCTACAATGCTTTTCCATCTATCTGGTAGACTTGCAAAGCACCTCTTTCAAAATTCACTTGTCTGTGACGAAAAATACTCCTCTAGTACTGTTCGGACCTCGTCTACAGAATTCATATTTTTTACGTTCAAATGCAGAATAAATGATAATCAGATGGGGCAATGTTCGACGAATATGCTGGGTGGGGCATTGTTTCCCATTGAAATTGCTCCATCCTTTGGAATGTCATCTTCGCAATATGAGGCTGAGCATCATCCTGAAGGAAAAGCAAACATGGTCCCTTTTCTTCTTGCGCCGATTTGAATAACTTGTTGAATGACCAAATCCAAGCTTCTCTGCTAGTTCCTCAACAGTTAGAATGGGATTTTGTTCCACCAGGGTTTTCAGGACATCCTCCTCGAGCTCTACAGATCTTTCAGGGCGAGCCTTGTCTCTAGGCTGTAGTTTCCGGCTCGGAATTTCTGGAACCACCGATGATACTGGCTTACGCTTATTGTCCGATCCCCATATACTGCATTAATATTCCTCACGCTATCCGTTGCGTTGTTGCCTTTATTGAACTCATAAAGCAAAATATGCTGAATATGCTCCTTTGTCACTTCCATTATAGCTTTCAGAAAATAACTGTTAAAATCGAACAGCGCTCTTCAACAATTGCACTAAGAATAAGTACACGGTAAAATTACTATCTCCTTTAGTTCATGCAATTGAAAAAAAAACGCATTATTTATGGGATGATCCAATATATATGTATGTATATATACAAACATACACATATATATATACACACACACACTTATATATATATATATATATATATATACTTTCCCTACACTGCTTTTTTGTTTTCTTTTTTTCACAAGCACATGTAACACTTACGCCCTTCTGTACCAACAGTGCTAAAATATTTGGCCCTAAGCATTGCTTTTCATCATCGCCTATACACATTTAAAAGCATTTATATATCTATTTATCTATTGGTCTATTAATTCCGTTTGCAATTTCACTCCTTATCGCCTTAAAACGAACATGAAGATGTCAAAATATAAAACCATACTTTCCTCCTTGTAATTATTTTTGTTATTTATTTAAATACACCCCACCCCACAATCTCCTTGCTCTTAATTTCACTTGCAGTATTACTGTTTTTGTTTATAGTATTTTCCTTGTATAACAGTTTTAGTTGTAAATGATATGGTTTACGTAATAAGAAAGAAAGCGAATAAAGCTAACCAAACTGATTTTTAAAATTTATTTATTTTGTTTATTTATTTCCGTAAATACCTCTTTATTTTATTTTCATTTTTGTTTACATCAGCAACTCAGTTCTGTTTTTAGTGATAAAGTTTATGGATAATTCCATGTGTTATTTGAAAGTGTCTTGGCCCAGTAAATACTGAGGTCGTTTAAACATTTACTTTTTCCTCCACTGACATTTATATACGCTTAAATATCAATCCACTGCAGTCAGGTTTGTAATTGTTGCGAAGTCAGTGGCATACATTTTTGAATTGTATTGTATTTAACGTTGAAATTATTAGTTCATGTTTATGCCAAAACAACCCAAAGCAACAATAGCTGATTCTTCCAAATATGTTGGACTGGATGGTATAAAGCATGTATAATGAAGTATTCTCTACGTGAATCTCAAGAGAAATTCGTTATAAGAAGTAAAATATTGCACGAAAAAGGTTAACAATTTTGAGCAGAGTGTTTAATTGCTACCATTGAATCCATACTTGACTTGTACTTTATTTCATTGGACACGGAAGGATGAAAAGCAAAGCTGATCTCGGCAGGGATTTCGACTCAACAGTTAAGAACTGAAATAAATACTGCAAGGCTTTTTTCTGTTTCCAGAGCATCGGAAAAACTGTTTGCTGCATTTCTTCTGGCCCGTTACGTTTTAAGGTCAATTTTGCTTTCATTCTTCTTGGCTCGATAAAATAAAGTACCTATCAGCTACTGAGGTCAATGGTATCGACTAACCTCTCCCATCAAAATTGTTGGCCTTGTTCCTAAATTTAAAACAAACCTTCTTCTTCTTCTTCTTCTTCTTATTATTATTATTATTATTATTATTATTATATTATTATTATTATTATTTGGTTTTTTTCCTTCTTTCTTCAAATTTTCTTCCGTTTCTCGCCGAGCGTTTTCAATACACCTAGAGCAGAGAAGCTCATTGTATGCATTTCCAGATTACACGCGCAATTTCACAGATAAAATATGTATTTAAAAATTAATAAGTAAATAAATTCACGGATGGATGTTGTTTTCACAGCGATAATGCTCTTCTCAGTACATGAGCCGTTCCAGTTAATACGATTTTTTTGCACTTCCTGCAGGGATGGTAAGCCTGGAATCATTTTCAAATAGGTTTCAGTACCTTTTTTTAATCATTCCTAGAGATCCTACAATCACTGGTACTGTAGTCGCCTTGAGATGCCATATTTTTTCAATTTCTATTAGCAAGTCTTTATATTTACTAATCTTGTCAAATTCTTTCGCCGCTATATTGTGATCACAAGGAATACTCATGTCAATTAATAAACACATCTTTTTTGTCTGATTTTTTATAATAATATCCGGTTTATTAGCTTTCATAGTCTTGTCGGTCTGTACGGGAAAGTCCCATATTGTTGTTGTTGTTGTTGTTGCTGTTCTTGTTATTATTATTATTATTATTATTATAATTTTATTATTATTATTATTATTATTATTATTATTATTATTATCATTATTATTATTATTATTCACTGCAGACGAAGGTGACGTTCGTTTCCAAGACTCTATCTCTCTCAAAGGATTTTACAAACTGAAATAGAGCTTTTACGAAAATTGCTCGCTTACAGATAACTTCATGGAGTTAAGTCTCCTCTGTATAATGGTTGACAAAAGAATTATTTTTTAACTAAATTTCGAGGTTTTCTCATGTAACAATCAAAACCTAATAACCATGAACATTCACGCTAAATACCCTCCCACACGTACACACACACACACGCACACACACACACGCACGCACACACACACACACACACTTACAAAACCGAAACTGTACAAAGTAGTACATGTTAAACGCAGACGCAATAAAAAACGCTGAATGGTGACTTAATTGCAACGTAAAATATAAATAAGGGCGGCGAGCCGGGCAAAATGCTTAGAGGTATTTCGTCCGCTGCTGCGTTCTTAGTTCAAATTCCGCCTTTCATCCTTTCGGGGTCGATAAATTAAGTACCAGTTACGCACTAGGTCGATGTAGTCAACTTAATCCGTTTGTCTGTCCTTGTTTGTCCTCTCTGTGTTTAGCCCCTTGTTGGTAGTAAAGAAATATTTTAACTCAATAACGTACGTAGAGATCTTGTCAGTATGCACATATATCGCTAAGGGTATAACCGTGAACAACGAAAAATCGGTTTTTGCTCGTGCTTTTCGATTACTTATACTCATATCACTCTTGATATGGAATGTTTTCCTGGAAAGATTGAAAGCCATGCCACATCTTGTACATTGAAGAGAGATAAGTCTTCCACAGACACTTGCAGATATCTGTGAGAGAGAAAAAAAAGCAACCTTATTCTATCTTCCCAAAAATATTTCCAAACATTAATTTTAAGTGTATTATTCTACACTAGGAAAGGAATGACTCATAGCATTATCAGTGCAATCTTTAAAAGAAAGACAAGTAAAAGTTCAAGTTCAAATAGTAAGCGTTATATCTCACTCTAAGCTGGTTCTGCGGTATTTAAAGAGTAGGGGCGAAATGATCGCTGTCATTAATATCGGTGACGATGTTGACTCTTGGCTAGTAGTCCGATTCATGGAAAAGAATGGGCAGGTGGTTAGAACTGGCGCAATATTTAACGATATGTTGTCAGATGGATCACCACTGGACATTCAAGTCTTCATGACTGGAAGGCCACAAAAGAATATCAAAACTCTGTCTTGTTGAAGGTGTTGAGAGGAAGCCTTTAAAGTTCAGCATCTGAAGAAGACAACCCAGCTGTGACATTTGCGGCAGCAAAATTTTTCTAAAAGCTTTCCTGGAGATAAAGACAGCTACACAGAAAACAAACTTCAAACAACGAAGACACAAACACAAAAAGTAATTGTTTTCCATGAATGATGGTAGTCATGTAAACAATACTAACAACACAGTTGGCAGCTGCAGTAATAGCAACATTTGAACACACTTTGTCAAAAATAAATTTTTCAAATGGTAGTAGCTTTGCTAGCACTAATAATAATAATAATAATAATAATAATAATAATAATAATAATAATAATAATAATAAAACTAGCTTACAAAACAACCACAATTGGACTGGCCAAATATCTTGAAATAACGAATGACTGGATGCTAAAGCTCGTGGAAAATCACGAGAGACGAAAGAAGCTTCATTCTATCATAAAGGAAAGCAAAAAAGTTGATATTGATCTCGTGAAGGATACCCAAACTGAACAACCCGAGGGAAATACGGCAACTATTGTTGCAAAGAAGGTGAAAATAATGGCATCGAAAAAAGCGCACAAGCAATTGGCTGATAGATGGGAGGAGAAACCTCTGCACGGCAAATATGTGGCCCGCAGCAAACAAGCTGATGTTGACCAGAAGAAAACCCATCAGTGGCTACGGAGCTCAGGGCTAAAAGCAGAGAGCGAAGGTTTCATCCTGGCTGCTCAAGATCAAAGCCTATTAACCCGGAACTACCAGGCCAATGTGATGAAAAATGGAGCAGACCCAAAATGCCGATTCTGCAACGACATGATTGAAACAGTGGACCACCTAATCTCTGGATGTAAAGTCTTAGCACCAGAGGAGTATAAATTAAGACATGACAGAGTTGGCCAATATCTACACTGGCTAATAAGTCGGCATTACAATATCAAAACTGCCGACAAGTGGTATAATCACCACCCTGAAGCTGTAACTGAAGTAGAAAATGTAATGATTCTGTGGGACTTTCCAGTACATACAGACCGAGCCATCAAAGCCAATAAACCAGATATTGTTGTGAAAGACCAAAACAATAAAGTTTGCTTATTGATCGACATGAGCATCCCCTGTGATCATGATATCTTGGCGAAAGAGTTTGACAAGCTCAGAAAATATAATGACCTGCTCGCTGAAATTGAGAAAATGTGGCATCTCAAGGCGGTTACACTACCAGTAATCGTAGGAGCACTAGGAATGATCAAGAAGGGAACCGAAAATTATATGAGAATGATCCCTGGCTTACCATCCCTGCAAGAAGTGCAAAAGATTGTCTTAACTGGTACATCACACGTATTGAGAAGAGCATTGTCGAAGTGAGAACTATTACCACCCATGTATTTTAATTTAACTTAAAAAAAAATGAACGAGTTTAGTTTAATGGCCTACCAATGTATACTATGAGTTTCTTTGTCCTAGGAGTCGGGAAGACACTCGGCAAGAAATGGAAGCAAATTTGAAAGAAGAAAAAAAAGATAATAATAATAATAATAATAATAATAATAATAATAATAATAATTGAATATTGAACGAATCGATATGTCACAAAAGAATATGTCTGCTTGGAGGAGTTAAAAATTCAAGACTGAATGGTATACTTCTGCACCTCGAAATGCGAAGAGGAGTTCAGTTTATTCCTAACAGAACTACTAAAGCAAGCCTTCTCAGTTGTTAGGGATAATGAGATTGTCATCAATCGCGACCGCATATACAAGTGTATTTCGTTTCAGTATTGAAGACGATGTGTGTGACAGGCCTAGTTAGTGCGTCACACACCTAACCATAAGTCATACAACAATATATGGTTCAGCGAAACACAAGTATCACAGTCGGAAGTCATTGGTTCATTGCGTCCCAAACACACACACACACACTTTGTAGTACATATGAGCGGTTAAGGAATGTACGAGGTGACTAAAAACTATATGCAGTTGGGAAGGGGTCAGTACTGGCATATAAGTTTTAATGATCTTCAAAAAACGTAGAACTGTTCTGGAACAATGCTCCGCTTTGACACAAGAACTCATAGTGTCACCCAATCTCTTGCAAACTTGGAGAATAAATGGGGGTAGCAAAGCGGTGGCAGACTGACAAGCAAAGAAAGAAACGAGTAAAGTAATTTTTTTGAGGAAAAACTAAAAGGCGAATAAAATATGAACGACTTCTCTACGGAACGAGATGAAGTTTAAGATCATGTGATTAAGTAATATAGTCCTGTGACAATGTCCTATGGTTTCCTCAATCGTTGTATTGAATGAGCGAGAGGGGAAGAGGGGGAGGGAGAGAAAGAAAACATAAACAAATGAGGAACAAAAGAAATAAATAATGGAGTAGATAATTAAGGAAATACAGCTGCAAGGATAGAAAAACTATCATATAACTAAAAGTAGTAAATGCACACGCACGCACACACACACACACACACGCACACATACACACACACACACACACACACACACACACACACACACACACGTATATATATATAATACATCTACATGGGTGAACCTAAAAAGAAAGAAGGAATAGAGAAAGCGAAAAAAAAGAAAGAATAAAGAAAGGGAAAAAGAAAGAAGCACAGCTTCACATTTCAAGTATATGTGCGGTCTGTTCCGTTGTTAGTAATAATCGCTTATCAAAACTGCTTTTTGTAACGGAGTTTTGTTTTTTCATATTTAATTGTTATCAGCATTACTTTGACGTATTACCTTTCAGTACCTATATATATAATTACCTTCTAATTATTTTCTACCCCACTCTCGTAACAATTTTTTTTTAAATAATACACTCCTACTCTAATACCCTCTCATTTCCATCCAATGTTGCTCCTGTGCAATTCTCTTCAGGCCTGGCATGTATTTCTCCTTTCATTCTTTTGTTCTCATTGCACCTGTGCACGGCAGTTTAAGCGGGAAAAACCCTCACGCAGATATGTCTATGTTTTCTGCATACAGATTGCACTCGCGCGCGCACAGATACGCACACATTAGTTTCCCCTCTATCAAATTCAAAGAACAAATATAGATGACGCTTATCTGCGGTTAGAAGCAGTGGGATCGCAGCCTAACTCAGGGAATTGGTAATGGCATACTGCTAGATATATATATATATATATATATATATATATATATATATATATATATATATATATATATATACTAGCTGACGTACCCGGTAATTCACGGAAAAGCGGGGCTTATCTTTTGGTTCCGTTCTCACAATTGTTTCGCTAATCCAATAACAACAATGCAAAGTACGTAGCCCCTAAAACGGTTTTTGTGCATTTACAGAGAATACCGAACTGTCTTACATAGGATGTTGTTTTTAGGAAATCCCAATAAGCTATGAATACTCAAATTGTGAAGTCAGTTACGTAATAATATGAAATTAGCTACCCGAGAGTAAGAATTCAAATAAAGTAGCCTCGAAAAGGGTTTTAATGCGTTCCTATGGTATATAGAACATAGAAGGAAATTCTAATAAGGTATGTATACCAAAATTGTGAAACATGTTACGTAATAACAGGTTAAAGTAAATAACTCTGAAAAGGGCTTTTGTGCGTTCCCACAGAATGTTACCCTCAGGGGCGCTAGTGTTGAAATAGGTTTACAATGAATGTAGAAATAGACTGACATTTAGTTTTACAGTAGACATACAAATAAATTTGCATATAGATTTTAAAATAAAATAACCAGTAGATTATCAAGTCATTTACAACACTTACAAAAACATCAACAAAGCTATCAATATGAATTAAGAAAATGTTCCTACATGTAGACAGTGTATCAACAGTATGAATACAGTGCAGATTGCAATGTTATACATAGATAATGGTAAGTTCTCTCTGCTTGTGTGTTTTGTTGTTACCTAGTGTACATCATTATAAACATTAACGGAAATATGTGGATCTATTGTTGAACGCTTTTACCGCGCACAGGTGGAGAACTCAGATTTGATCTTTTTTTAAGAAAGTATTCCTACATTTAAACAGCGTGTGACCTTTACGACAAGGCAGATGACCAGTAGGCGGAAAAGAAAAATAAGGGATCTTAAATGGGTTATTTCCCCTTGGCCGTTAAAGGAAAGTAAAAGGAATATGTAACGAAAGCACCAACACAGCTATCAATATGAATTAATAAAATGTTCCTAAATGTAAACAGCGTGTGAACTGTATGAGGACAGTGTAGATTGCAATGTTATTGATAGATAAATGGCGTTTTCTGTCTGCTTGAGTGGTTGGTTGTTACATCATTACAAAACATTAACACATCTATCAACATAAATTAAGGTGTTCCTACATGTAAACAAGGTGTGTCATTTGTGATGACAGTGCTTTTGTCTAAAAGCAGAACAGTTCTTCATGCAGCGCTTGCCAGTTGGCTGAAGTGACATGAAAGGCATCGTCATTCATTGGTATATTCGTGAATAAGTCACTATTTACTTGTCTAAGGGTTGTACTGAGTAAGTTGCGAAAATAGCTCTAACAGTTCAAATACTTAGAAATAAACATACTCAACTTTATTTATACCAATAAAATCACTGACCTTGTCTGACAATTTCTTGTAAGAATGTCCACGTAATGTAGAATGCTTGTTTAATAAATCAAGAATTATTATGCATTTTTTCATTTATTATATATTGGAAAAGGAATAGGTTATTTCCCTTGTCAGGTAATGGTTATATATGTGGATCCCTTCTAGGGGCCGTAGCCATCCAATTATAGATTTTTATTAAACTTCAATGAGCCTAGTAACAAATTGGATGCTACTTTAGCATGTTTGCAAAGTTTCACGAAAATTCGTTAAGAGGTCTAGACAGCAACTTGACACAAATAGACAAACAGACAACTTGGTTTTATATATGTATAAGATAATATGTGTGTGTGTGTGTGTGTGTGGTGTGTGTGTGTGTGTGTGTGTGTGTAACAGGTGTAACATATATTTATATATGTACATGTACGCATAAATACACATCCGTATATGCATACATTCTCGCATACATGTAACATATGCAGATCGTATATATACATACGTAAGTTCATACATACATACACATAAGTAAACACTCACTCGCGCGCACACACACACACACACACACACACACACATACACACAAAGTCAGATATGTGTATGTTTGTTTTTATATTAACATTTTGTAACTTAGGTTTGCATTACTGAATGTTTCACAAACAGAAAATCAGTCCGGCTTGAAGAAAATGTATTGTCATCGGACGATCTAAAAAATTTCCTTCTCTTCAGTTAGTTTGTTGCTATTGGATATGACAGAATGGGGTACTCACGGTCTCACGCTAAAGGAAATATTACTTGGATTACATACTCTTTCAGATCCAGAAACCTGGTACTTCATCTTCATAATCAGTTATATCTGGAGGTAACGGGCAAACTCACTTGCGCGGCATAACAAGGAGCATGTGTGAAAAAATTCTTTCTTATTCTACCCGAAATTGTAGCAGGGGTCATTATAGGCAACTATTTTAAGCAAACTGTCGATTACACTACTTCATAAATTTTACAAGTGTTTTTTTTACGCCTAGGAATCTTAGAATGATGTAAGTCGAAGTCACAAACTATCCAAATATTTAACCTCCGCGACATGTGTTGAGTGCATTTTCCTCTCATTTACACCTTTATCAATATATGTGGGTGAGAACGTGCACATGCGTGTATCAACATACACGTACAATTACACTTAATATCAATTAGAACACACACACGCACAGAAGTACTCCCTCGTATAGACATTGTTAATATAATTACATGAACTTTAAACAGACACATATTGTAAAGTATGCTCATACCTGTATGTACATACGAGTACACATACATGTTGATGTGTGCCAATGAACAAATATATACCAAGAGAAAGAAAGAGGGAAAATAGATGTGTATTTTTCTCGTGCGGTTAAGAAGACAAAATTAGCAATGCATCTGCAATTACATAACCAATTCGCCTGCTGTAATTATAAGCAATTTGTCTTCTATTACAATAGAACCAACTTGAGACTGTTTAACATAAAATATTTGTTTTCTTATAACATACTTGCTGTTAATTACAGCTCGTACTATAAATCATAACCTTCTGGACCGGGACATTTAAGGTTAAAGAAACAAAAGCAATAATCTACTGATCTTTCCTCTCAATAACAATACTCACATGTCAACTTATTCCATGATTCATTCATTCCTTCATTCATTTGTTCGTTTACTTAGTTCCTTTTTGGTCATATCTCCCATCTCAACTTACAAAGCATGCAGTTAGAAACACAATATACAATCCTGCGTGCACAAGCGTATGTGTGTGTGCGCGCGTGTGCATATATGCATGTAATAGTACGTGTGTCTATATATACTTATGTGGTAACTAAAATGTACATATTGTAATAAGTTAAAAAACAGCTTAAAACATTTTAGAGTAAATGTAACTGAAGGCACAAAAACAAACATGTGTATAAGTAAAAACGCACACGCACACATGTGATATATACATATATACATACAGATAGATGGATAGATAGATAGATAGATAGATAGATAGATAGATAGATAGATAGATAGATAGATAGATAGATAGATAGATAGATAGATAAACTTTTATATATGTGTGTGTGTGTGTATTACATAAACGAATAACAACAGGTGGGTATTTGGTTCATTCACTGCAGCTGTTTCAAACGAGTTTGTTTTTTTTTTATTAACGAATAGAGTCTGTACATCATACGAAAACTCCGTTTTCATTAGGTGAATACACATGAATTAAACATTTAAAAAGAAAACATTCCAAGAATCAACTTCATGATTCCCTGGCTGGCTTTTGGTTGGAGCTAGCCAGGGAATGTTTAAAATGTTTAATTCATGTATATTCACCTGATGGAAACGGTTTTTTTCCCATGATGTAATAATAAAAAAAAACTCGTTTGAAGCAGCTGACCCAATAGCCTTTCTTCGTTATTTGTTTATTATTCACCTCATTCAAAACCTGCAGTTAACGTGGATCTGGAGTCAATTAAGTACAGTACAATTGGTGCAGTGTGTGTTCCCAGGTACAGCCTTGAGACTCGTAGTATATTCCGTTGGTCGCTTGTCATCGAGTATGCAACTGGAATATCAATCCATCTGTACTTCTGTGTGTACGTATATGTTCCTATAATTTTGTTTCGTACACGATTGTTATTTCTTTGACCGGAACTTCGTGCTTTACTAAATAAGGGATCTGATTCACTCGAATCTTGAACTTCTATGAATATATATGTATCACCACGAGCTCCATGTAAATATATATTTTTTTAAATTTTGTTTCTACTTAATGACAACGCATGAATTTGATGGAAGAAAAATGGAGGTTAATCTACGAATATCCAGTTAAGATGTATTGTCTTTTCTTTGCAATGACGAAGCATAAATTGTTGGGTTGCTAAATGTAAGGATAATGCGTTGAAAGGTTGTTGAAGATAATGTAACGATATCTTCTCAAATCAAGCGAAATCTCCTTACTTGAATATCAGACAGCTATTATAATCAATTAGAGAATTTCGATATGGATGAACAAACATAAAGATTGCGAGTTCAATTCCAAGCAGTGCCTTGAATAAATAATAATAATAATTATTATTATATTATTATTATTATTATTATCTTTTTTTTCTTCTTCTTTCAAATTTGCTTCCATTTCTTGCCGAGTGTCTTCCCGACTCCTAGGGCAGAGAAACTCATAGTATACATTGGTAGGCCATTAAACTAAACTCACTAGTTCGTTCATTTTTTTTTAAAGTTAAATTAAAATACATGGGTAGTAATAGTTCTCACATCGACAATTATTATTATTATTATTATTATTATTATTATTATTATTATTATTATTATTATTATTATTATTATTATTATCATTATGATAGTGATAATAATAACATCAGCAAAAAAAACCCCTTAGGAATGAGAACCCAGGGTCGGGTCCAAAATTCTACAAGAACACCTGATGAAGGCTAGAGAGTAAATCAGCCGAAACGTGGTAACAACAAACCAGAGGAGAACACATCCGTCCAATGTAAATGTAAATAATATAAAGATGAACATATTTGTAAAGTATATAAATTTTATTTTTATTGTTTATTCTAGTGCATATACGTGTGTATGTGAAATAGAGAGAGGGAGAAGGGAGAGTGAGAGACAGACAGATAGACTAACAAATACAAAGACACTCAGACAGACAAGCAGACAGACTGCTATTATTAGAATTGTTCGTTTGCAAAATATATGCCCGTATTGCTGTCTCCTATAGTGTGTATATCAGAGAGAAATGGATAACAAATATAAACTGTGAGGGTGTTGCCTTTTAACGGCCTGGTCAAGAGAACATAACCCTCAGCTGTATTAAGGAGAACATTGGTGACAGATTTGAATCGAAGCTTATCTCTCCAAGCTCAAAGTAGTCCCGATCACTTGGGCCATCTTTTCCACATTCACCTAACTATCATTGGGTAGAGCACCTCCATTTCCAACCCTCCTTTCCTTTTAATCGAAACTCAAGAAGTAGATGAGATTTTGGCCCGTATTCATTTCTTTCAGTTTCGTCCACCACACACCCTCTTTCGCCATATACATCAAATACAGAAAAACTGCTTATCCTTTCCTGCCGAAGGAGGAGAGCGGGGCGATTTTCACGATAGATTCGGCCGATAGCAGGATCTCTTCTACAAGTGATATCAGCAGTTCAACAAAACTACTAAAGTCAACAACACTCCGGTACTGTACAAGTGACGGTTTCGTCGCTCTTAATACATCTCTAGCAGGTCTGGCTGACGTCACTACCATGCTTATAGATTTTTTCCCAAGCTGGTAGTATCTGGCCCCCAATAGCACCAGCAGGCCAAGGATTTCTTGAAATGTCCATAAGTCCTGGATCGAAAGTCTGTTAATTTTCATCGATGCCCAGAGTTTCCCCGAGAACGTCGATCTTGCCAACTACTAATTCCCTATAGAATGCCATGATGGAACTTCAACTAACCATATTGTCCAACTAGTAGGGGGCTGTGAGCACCTGATGAGATTTTCAACACTAAGTGCCCAGCTGCGGTCTGCGCTTGATCTAGGACAGATAAATAGAACAGGTGCCATCGTGCATGTATCTGAAATTCTGGTGTCTATTACATTTATAGCTAGTGATCTAAGTAAATGAACAGGTGCCTCTGCTTCTAAACTGATCGCAAGTCATGCACATTTATAATCCGTTATTCACCATATCTACTGAAAAAAAAACCCAGAAAGTTCAGCTACATTAGATTTGTGGGAAAACTGGATCACCAGTCTTCCCAGTGGGGCTGAGATTCTCTGAGTGGACCTTCCTGAATTCCCTTATGTAGAATTATTTTACAAGAACCCGTCATATGGAAACCTTTCTTTTATATCTTTATCAGCATTTTATTTGCTAGGAGCGTGAAATTTTTCAGAGTGACTTCTTTTCGTTTCTTTATAACTGTGTTGTAATACGTATGCTTTCAGCTTTCATTTAGTAATGGGAATTTGGGTTGTGTGTTTTTGTATTTGTTGTTTCTTCTTCCTTGGTTAATTTGGTGTTCGTGTTTTTCTTGTTGCTTGTAAGGTTGCATGTTTGCTTGTTGTTGTTCTTCTTGGTATTATTATGTTGGTTGGCTTGTGGGTGACTGAATTGGGGGCGTTTCAGGCTCTTTCAACCTTTTGGACCTGCCTTTTGTACTTGGTGATATTGGTAGAATTCAAAGCTGTGATGCTGCTATTAATGTGCTCGTCATTTTCATTCACCATTCAGCAAATTTGCTGGTAGGTAGCGCTTCCATTTACCAACACTTTCCCTTTAAACTAAAATTTGATGAAGGCTTCTTCTTAAAGGAAGGTGTCAGTCTTAATTTCTTCCAATTTGATTTCTCTGACAATCTCTTCCACCAATGATTGATTTTCTTCCCGCCAAAGGAAGGTTCTAGGACGATCGTCATAGCTGATAGCCGCATCCTCCTTACATGTGATTGCAGGTTTTCGACATAACTCCATAAGTTATGTCGTACAGTACTCGGACAGTAGATAAGTGCTCGGACAGTAGATAAGTACTCGGACAGTAGATAAGTGCTCGGAGGATGATTTCATCGCTAAGCGCGCATCTCGGACAGACGTAGCCGACATCACTTTCGTGCTGCGGAGTTTGTATTGAAGTAGCCATGCCCTCCTGGTAGCACTGCCTGGTGAGGGATTTTTTAAATTATCCGTAGGCTCAGGCCCGAAAGTCTTCCAGAGCAGACTAGTTGGTGGATTTTCATCGACACCTAGAGCTTCCCTGAAAACATTGTTTCTTTTGCCCCTCACTAACCCTCTACATAGCTCCAACGTGGGGTTTTTACAGACCGGTATTGTGTTATGAGTGTTGAGTGACATTAATGATGTCAAAAAAACCCGTCTCAATTTTTGATTGATCTGGGATTATATTTCTGTCATACAAGTCTAGCTAATGAAAAATTTGTCTGACACACGACGACCAGAACTGTTCATTATCAAGGAATCGCTGCAGATTTAGCAGCTTCAGCGCATACCTGCGCTTCATTATCAACGTTGATACAAATCCTCCACGCAACACGTGCTGACAGCAAATGGAGTGTCTCATCCCCCAAAAAAGGGAGAACAGACGCTCCAGTCCAGTGAAGAGTGAATACGGGCAAGACACAGTTCTTAGGCACTAAATAAATGATGGAAATGGAGTAGGTATTCATCACCTCAGCTTGACGTTTCGAGATTGCTTTTGTCTCAGCACATTTCAGGTTATGATAGGCCACCCTGCTCATATCTTCGTCCCCGTGGTTCTCCATCTGGAGATTTGGACCAAACCAGACCAAGAGCAATTTAACCGATCCAGCCGTCCAGTACCTCACGATGCTGTTGAATAGCATATCTTGCTGATACAAAAACAAAATAAAGACCATCTAATCTTATATAGACACAAGGCTTACCTCGAAAGGATGAAAGGCAAAATCGACCTCGGCAGAATTTGAACTCAGAACAAGATGGATACAATGCCGCTAAACATTTTTCTTGCTGCCTTCTTAATAATAATAATCCTTTCTACTATTGGCGCAAGGCCTGAAATAGTACTCAAACCGAACCTAGTACTCAACTGGTGCTTATTTTATCGACCCTGAAAGGATGAAAGGCAAAGGCGAACTCGGCGGAAATTGAACTCAGAACGTAAAGACGGACGAAATACCACGAAGCATTTCCCCCGGCGTACTAACGATCTTGCCAACTCACCGCATTCTTAAAAATAATAATAATCCTTTCTACTATAGGCACAAGGCCTGAAATTTTGGGGGAGGGGTCTAGTCGATTATATCAACCCCAGTGCTTTACTAGTACTTAATTTATCGACCCCTAAAGGATGAAATTCAAAATCGACCTCGGCACGTAGCGGCAGGCGAAATACCTATTCTTTACTACCCACAAGGGGCTAAACACAGAGGGGACAAACAAACGGATTAAGTCGATTGCATCGACCCAGTGCGTAACTGGTACTTAATTTATCGACCCCGAAAGGATGAAAGGCAAAGTCGACCTCGGCGGAATTTGAACTCACAACGTAACGGCAGACAAAATACCGCAAAGCATTTCGCCCGGCGTGCTAACGTTTCTGCCAGCTCGCCGCCTTCTTACTAATGATGATAATAATAATAATAATAATAACAACAGCAACAACGAAACTACCAAAATCTGTAAAAGTTTTAGCACTTGATCAATAATTTTGATCATCAAATGTGCCACCATAGTGCAAAGTTGTTTTTGTTGTTAGTTTCATTTACGTGATCCAGTAAGAAAGCTTGTATCAAACTGTACAGGATTTGTCAAACTACATAAATTATCAAATCTTTATGTTTCCATCTAATTTATTTCTTCTGGAAGTGGGGAATAATACTATGTTTGATATTTAGTTTGCGTGTATTAGCAGCGAGCTATGGCTCGGAGAGGAATATGATTGTCCGGTGAAATTAAGTAGTCAGGCGCCTGTGCTTTGAGATCTTTTAAAGTGGTAAGAGAGACTTGTCTCAACAATCTGTAAACCGTAAGGTACTTGACAGAAAGGCTAGATCTGATTTCAATTACATAAATTCTAGTATGAACATTACCCACATTTACATCTAATATTCTAAACCTGCTTATCCACAAGTTATAAGAACGGTGTTATCGTGTGTGTGCGTTTGTGTGTGCGCGAGTGTGTGTGTGTGATGACCATCGCTCTTTCCTTTTGATAAGTTAATACAAAAATAAATATATTGTATTTTCATAATTCATGACCAACTATGTAACCAAGTCGCAGATAGCAATTGAAAAAGGCTTGGCAATAGCATCTGATACTGAACCATGAATCCAGCGTTTTCGATAATCAACATAGTAAAAGCAGTGTGGCTTTTTCAAAAAAAATTTCAACAATTATTATTTTCTTTTTTTTTTACCATTCCAAACTCTAAATTACTTTTAATTTCTGATATAAGCACAAAACCTCAAATCCTTGGTGATTTGAGGTAATCGAATATGATCGACCTCAATTTCAAACCAAGATGAATGAAAGAAAAAGCGGACATTGAAAAAATTTGAAAACAGAAATTAAAGAGACGTACCTAAATAGTGAAAGACAATATTTGACCAGCATCCAACTAATCACTGGATAACATTTGCAATTAATTTTTATAATGTTTATATGTCCTCTGTGTCATTTCTTACATTTTCATTAAAACAAAAAATATATATAAAGAAGGCGTTGACCAAATAAATTTCACTCGGTGGATCATCGCTAGAGGAAATGATAAAGCTATTTCCAGAGGGATTAGAATTTAGAACCTATAGAGACAAGATTCAGTCCGCTTGAATTACTATATCAATCATTTTTTATTGGTATTCTAATGAGCATTATAAGCAGAAAGTAATCAACATATGTCAATTCATGATATCCGCTCTTGCTGTGTCTCGTTCTTTCTTTCTGTATTTGTTTTGTTCTTTTACTTAACAACTAATCATAAACAGAAACTAAACACACAAGCTTCCTTTTTTTCCTCTATTGTATGGCTACTTGACTGTGAAATTAATACAAACGTGCCAAGTTTACAAACATTTAATTTTCCCCTTCTGTTTTTGACGCAAGTATAAAATCATCATAGACTTGTATTTCCTTCACAGTAAAACTATCGGAAATCTTATCCTTGCAAGAAAAAATAACCTTATTTGACAAAGCGTCAAAGCAATTTGAGAGCCAGCCAAGTCCAGAACACATTTACTGTTCCCACGTAAAGAGGTTTATCCTCTTTATATTAGCTTCATATATATCTGAAAGGATAAGGGATGTGGCAAGTAAAAGCCTTTTCCAAAAATATTACTGACTTGAGTCAAATAAAAAGTTAATTTAAACTGAGAATGAAAATTCGACACGACTACTTTGGCTGAAAACTCCATAACCGTCATCATATGTGATGTGACGTATGAAATGTAAGGTGGGAATTTTCTAAGAAATGGATAATCGGATCTTGTGCTACTAACACTTTGCCAAACGGTATAATAACACAAAACGAAATCCTTTCAGCAAAGAATATTAAGTAGGTCGCATATTCTTATGCAAAGGGCTTATCTCTTACTCACTGGCGTTCGTTGACAAAATATTCTGAAATATGTGCTCCGTTTAAATACAAAGAATTCAGTTTACAGCTTGACTTCTAATTTAATTTATCTCACTTTACTTGCGCAGTCAAACATGTCACTGCTGCCTTTTTTTTGTTTGCTTTGTGTGTGTGTGTGTTGTGTGTGTGTGTGTGTGTGTGTGTGTATGTGTGCGTGCGTGCGTGCGTGCGTGCGTGTGTGTGTGTGTGTGTGTGTGTGTGACCACGTGTGTATCGTTGGCGATTTTCTTTCTCCGTCTTCTCTCTTCCTTGGACATTTCCTTTTTCTACGTTTCTGACGAAGAGCTCCGCTCGAAATGTTAAATACTCCTTTCTTTCCTTTCCTTTCCTGAGCGTCCAATAACACTATACTTGTTTCACATCCTCACGTTGTTGTGTTTTCTCTTTCTTCATGTTTGGAATATATATATATATATATATATTATATATATATATATATATATTATATATATATATATATATACATATATATATACACACACACATATATATATATACATATATATACATATATATACATATATATATATATATATATATATATATATATATATATATATATATATATTATATATATATATATATATATATAAGGGATGTGGCAAGTAAAAGCCTTTTCCAAAAATATTACTGACTTGAGTCAAATAAAAAGTTAATTTAAACTGAGAATGAAAATTCGACACGACTATATATATATATATAACGGGAAGCTTTATGAAAATAGACAAAAGACGAAGGCAGGTGGAAAACAAACAAACAATTGTATTAGTATGGCGCTCAGGAAATATAAATAAAACAAGTCTTTAACGTTTCGAGCCTACGTTCTTCAACAGAAAGATACACAGAGAGAAAAAAACACAGAAAGAAGGAGAGAAAAAAAATGCGTGCAGTAACTAACGAACCAACATGGCGATCTGATTTCGGCTAGAAGTCAAAGATCAAACATGAGACGCGAGAGCGAAATTAGGGGAGATAATAGGGTTGAGTGACCAGCTCCAACATAAGGGTGTGTGTGTGTGTGTGTGTGTATGAGAGAGTATTAGTGCGTATGAGAGGTCTGGACGTGTGTATGTATAGGGTTGGTGTATGTATTAGTATGTATTAGTATGTATAAGGGTGTGTGTGTGTGTGTGTGTATGAGAGAGTATTAGTGCGTATGAGAGGTCTGGACGTGTGTATGTATAGGGTTGGTGTATGTATTAGTATGTATTAGTATGTATTAGTTGGTGTATGTATTAGTATGGCACATCATATATGATGTGATGTGTAAAGTCGTGTGGTGTAGTGTGGAGAGAGAAGAGGGGGAGGGGAGAAGAGGGGGAGGGGAGGGAGGGGAGAGAGAGGGGGAGGGGGAGAGAGAGGAGGGGAGAAGGAAGGGGAGGAGGAAGGAGGAAAGAGGGCGAGGGGGAGAGAGAGGGGGAGAGAGAAGGGGAGTGAGGGAGCAGAGGGAAGGGGAAGAGGGAAGGAGGGAGGGAGAAAGAGGGAAGAAGGGAAGGGGAGTAGGGGTGAAAGGATGAAGGACTGAAGAAGTAGGGGTCGGGGGGAGAAAGGATAGGTGAGGAGGGGGGGGAGGGGGCTAGATGCGGAGGGGGGGAGAGTTGAGACCAAATGGTGTATAAGAGCGAAGAGAGAAGATTAATTCCTGTTCACGGCGCAAACGGGAATCCGGATGGCCTCTGTGTAAGGACAAACCGAACACAGATAGGTGTTGCAAGGAGTGACCGGTGGAGCGGAAATGGCGAGAGACCGGTGTGTCGTTCGCAAGGTGGATGTCACGAAGGTGTTCCGCGAACCGGTCAGCCAAGCGGCGTCCCGTTTGTCCGATGTACAAGGAATGGCAGAGAGAGCAAGAGACGCAATAGATAATATTGCTGGAGGTGCAGGTGAAGGAGTGGATGATGGGATAGGGTCGATGATGGGTGCTAGTGAGGAGAGTGGTGTTGGAGAGGTAAGGGCAAGTGCGGCAACGTGGGCGGGAGCAGGGGAACGAGCCGGGTTGGGAGGTAGGGTCAGGGAAGGAGCTATGGACCAAAAGGTCTCGAAGGTTGTGGGCTCGTTTGAAAGAGGGGAGGGGTCGGTTAGGGAAGAGGTGTGAAGTGGACGGGTCGGACTGGAGATGACGGAAAGCTCGAAGAATGGTGCGTTGGAGAGGTAGGGTCGTGGGGTGGTAAGTGAGGGGAAAATGGAGGCGGGAGACTACAGGGCGGGTTCGGGGAGAGAGAGCAGATACACGGTCCACGGACCGTGCTCTGGCAAGGGCGGTGTGGATAGTGGTGAGGGGGTATCCACGTAGGGTGAAGTGGTGAGCCATACGTTGAGACTGAGTCTCAAAGTCATGGTCGTCACTACAGAGCCTACGTAGACGGAGGAATTGGGAATAGGGGATGGAAAGCTTGGTGTGTTCTGGGTGGGAGGAAGAGAAGTTGAGGTATGAGTGTGAGTCTGTGTGTTTGTAGTGAATGGAGGTGGTAAGAGTGGAGTGAAGAATGCTAACCGAAATGTCGAGGAAGGAGACAGAGGTGTTGGAGATAGTGGAAGTGAAGTGGAGGGCTGGATGGAAAGATTGGACGAAAGAGAGGAAGGAATCTAGATGTTCACGGGAGAGTGAGGTGGCACCGATAATGTCGTCAATGTAACGACCATATAGTTCAGGAGTGGGACCAGTGAAATTAGAGAATATTTGGGCCTCAACATAGCCAACGAACAGGTTCGCATAGTTGGGGCCCATTCGCGTTCCCATGGCCACTCCCGAGATCTGATAGTAGAACTCGCCCGCGAACGAGAAGCAGTTCAGAGTAAGGACAAGTTCGGCCAGACGAATGAGTGTAGAGGTGTCAGGTACAGGGTTGGAGCGGAGGTCAAGAAAGTGTCGAAGGGCCTGCAGTCTTTCGTGGTGAGGGATAACCGTATAGAGGCTTTGGATGTCCATAGTAAAAAGGATTTTGGAGGAGCCGGGAGGAAAGGAAAAAGAGTTGAAAAGCCGGAGAGCATGGTTGGTATCGTGGATGTGGGAGGGAAGAGATGCCACTATATATATATAAACATATATATATACAGAGAGAGAAAGAGGGGAGAGAGGGAAAGAGAGAGACTGCTGTGTTATGTCGAGTCCTTTTATATCAATAGCTAACTTAGCTATTCGTTAAATTGGGATGAAAATGTAAGTACCAATCTAAAATAATAACTGCTGCTATATAATGAACTTAGAAACATCTAACGTGGAAAATGACTAAACTCTGTAAAAAGGTTTTGGCAGGGAATGGATCAAACTATGCACAGCAGCATTGATAATTATGATTTTATGAAAGGTGTGGAGAGTAATTTGAACTCCTTGATATCATGATTCGCCATGCGTTTCACTATAACTACCAACCACAGGTGATAACACTATGCATAGGTTTCGTATGTCTTGGAGAACCTACAAATATCATGGATATTGCTCCTTTTCTTCTTACGCACAGGACCGAATATATTAGTAGTGAGGCTACTGCTGGTTACTACAACACAAATCCCATACTTCTACATATTTTATAGATCCTAGAAAACGAAAAGCTCCGACGTTATTAGAACTCACAATGTAAAGGAAAGTAGCAAAATACCGCAAGGAATTTTGTCCAACATGCAACAAGCTCTGCCACCCAAAAACTATTAACAAAAGCCTCTAATTTTCCCTAAGGTGAGATATCTAGTGACAGTCATTACGTGTGTATATATATATATATTAATTATTCATAGAGATCTAATTACTAAGATGAACAAAAGGTTTTATATACTTTTTTAATGACGTCCTTAATTTGTTAGAAGGTAATTTCATGCTGTCTTTACTTTAAATAGATAATTAGTTATTCTTCGTAAAATGTTATATATAACTGTTTCTGATGGGCTGTGTTAACCTGTGGGTGTAGGAGACTACGTGATTGAAGCCACATTATGGACTTCACAAAATTATCTTCTCAGGTATCAATGTTACAGACCATTCAAGGACATATACTTACATGAAATCTGCACGCAGACACTCGCACTGCTATATATAAATATATACCTATATATTAATATATATTTATATAAATAAATATACATAAAATGTGTATATGTGTATGCATACATATATACACGCGCACACGCATTTGTATATTTGATGAATGTATATATATATTATATATATATATATATATTATATACTCGATATAAGGGCAAACAATTCACGAGAAAAATAATTCTCCAAAATACAGCAGAATATTCTCCCCCAAAATGCCATGTTATGGTACTGAATCCGGGACTATATGGTTAGGAAGCAAACTTCTTACCACACTATCATATATATATTTACTTATTTATACATATATATATATATATATATATATATATATTATATATATATATATATATATAAAGCTCAATACAATCAGCAGGATTCAATTCTGATAATGGGGTTGCATGAATTAGTGACTGTAAGCTAGTATCACTTCAAAGATACTGCTCTCTATGTCGTTTCTCTCTCTCTCACTCTCTCTCCCCCTATCTCTCTCTCTTTCTCTCTTTTCCTCTCTCTCCATTTTCTTTTAGCATACAGACATAATGTCTAAATCTTTTCCCCAGTTTGAAATGTCCATTTTTTTATATCTGTCAATTTTCTGTTATAAAAAATCCTGAAGAAAAATGTAATACCGATGGATATTTTTCCCTAACTGTTAAAAGTGAATCTCTCAGTTAAGCTGCTATTTTTGTAACACTCAGGTTTCAATGACCGGTAACTAATTGAATGGCGGTACCATATCATAATGCTCTTGATTGTAAAAGAATGAGGAAAGTCATAGGTTCATAGTTTTGTATTTCTATACATTTTGTAGGCGCAGTATTATGGCCTAAAGCTAGGCAAAAAATATGAGTTTGAAAATGATGTGCTCACTGGGCAATGTACTCTCTTAAATATGGTATAGTATGACTTGAAAGCTTTGATGATAATCCTACTTCAATCAGATTAAGCAACAACAACCACCACCACAACTCATTGACGCTTTTCTGTGATCACTAAGCCGTGGATAGATAGTGAGATCTAGATTCAATTTAAAGTCACAAAAATCATGCAAATAATATAAAGTGATAATGAAAGCAAAGGAAAACATATTGACTCAGGCAGTGGAAACAGGTTGGCTTCATCCATTATTACATTCTATTTAACATTTAGGTTGGGTTACTTGAACCACAACAAGCCAACAATACCTATGATAAATTAGCAACCCAAGTCTCTTTCAAATTATATCTACTGTCTTTAAAGGATTTTCTGTATCATAGGTATGCTATGTTTGAAATTAAGACAAGACAGTCATCATAGGAACGTTTTTGAACTTAACTCTGAAGAGAACTGGGATGTTTTCGGTTTGACCGGCAGTTTTTTTTTAATAATTTCCACGTAACTAAACACTTTTAAACTTCGTATACTGGTAGAATGTGTCACATAAAACATCTTTTTCTCTTGGCTCTATTGAGAAAATTCTATAGTTTGTAAAATATTTGATGTTTTTTTTCTGCAATTTCAACCAATCAATGACGTCTATTGAGGTGAAAACATTCTGTGCTGTATGAATATGTCCCTCGTTTAAGAAACAGATTGGGTTTATTTACATTTCTGAAGAAAAACAAGATAACCTTTCCCCCCACCCCTAAAACAGATTGAAATGCAATAGATAGATACTAGGGTCATAATTATGGGTGACAATTTCATATGACCCCGCTAGAAAAAACTGCTGTTCAAACCGAAAAGATCTGTGAACTGAGCTAAGGCTAATCAACAGCAGCCACCACCACCACCACCACCACCACTATCATCATCTTCTTCTTCAACATTATCAACTTCCACATTCATTTAGCGAGATGTATGTGTGCAATTAGATTTCAAAAACCATTCTTATTATATTATATACTTAAAATGTTTCACTTGCTCACTAAATGATAAAAGTCTCTTCATGTATTTCCATCCCTTTACCCTCAAACAACGTGTGTCTGTTATAGTTTGCCAATGTTTTTCTCTCTCTGTCTCCCTCCCATCCACTAAAACTACTTCTAAACGTAATTAATCACTTATAAAGTGAATTGAATAACTTGACAAATGAATAAGTTGAATGTGTAGGTGGGTGTATATAGTGTATATAAGCTAATAAATAACTCACCATATATGCAAATTGCCAAGTACCTAAGCATCTCTTTCTCTCTCTCTCTCTCTCTCTCTCTCTCTCTCTCTTATCTATCTATCTATCTATTTGTATATCTGTTTATCTATCTATCTATCTATCTATCTATCTATCTATCTCTCTCTCTCTCTCTCTCTCTCTCTCTCTCTCTATATATATATATATATATATATTATATATATATATATATATATATATGCGTGTGTGTATTTGTGTGTCTGTGTTTGTCCCCCTAGCATTGCTTGACAACCGATGGTGGTGTGTTTATGCCCCCGTTACTTAGCGGTTCGGCAAAAGAGACCGATAGAATAAGTACTGGGCTTACAAAAGAATAAGTTCCGGGGTCGAGTTACCCGATTAAAGGCGGTGTTCCAGCATGGCCGCAGTCAAATGACTGAAACAAGTAATATATATATATATATATAGATAGATAGATAGATAGATAGATAGATAGATAGGGAGGAACCGAGTAAAAGAGAAAGGAAGGAAATACATGAAGAGACTTTTATCATTTAGTGAGCAAGTGAAACATTTTAAGTATATAATATATTATCTATTACTTGTATATTATATTTAGCTTTTTTATACTTTTGGGTTAGTTAAAAAAAAATTAAAAATTTAAAAATATAAAAATTTAAAAATATAAAATTTTTTTAAAAATTTAAAATTTTAATAATTTAAATTTTAAATTCTATATTTTATATATGTTATATTTTATGTTAATTATATTTATTTTTTGTTTTTTATGTTTTGGTTTATGTCTATCACTGAGTTTCCTAATAGTGGTTTTATCTCTAATTCAATTTATACTGTGAAATTTGATTTAATCTTAAATCTAATTTTTCCCTGTAAGTTTGGATATACTTCCTAATATTATTATTATTATTATTATTATTATTATTATTATTATTATTATTATTATTATATATACATAGTTTATCTACTTGTCAGCGTGTGAGTGTGTGTGTGCGAATCTAGCAGTCTGTGTATCTAGACCTATTCAACTAATTCTCTGTTTATGAACATTCTCAACTCATTGCAAGAAATAGAATGAATGGGGGTGGGGAATAGATAGAAAGAGAGAAAGAAAAAGTTAGAAGAAAAAAAGTTATTTTACTGAAACGTCAAAATGTCAATTTTTAAGAAGCTTTTGAATCAATTTCCGGATTCTAGCAATCGCGTGTATTTGGGGGTTAAAGATAACCTATTCTTCACATTTTAGATGAAGGGCAAAATTTGTTCTGATCTTCCTCATAAAGCTATTGAGTGAAAGAATTATTTTTTTCTTATGATTAAACCAAGACTTAAGTGGCTATCTCATGAATTTATTGAGAAGCTGTGTCTAGGTGTTCTGAGAAATCTGTTGATTGAAGCAATTTTCAAACTGGCTCGTTTAACATAACTTCTTATGTATATTTCCAGCTTCTGAAAACAGTCTTGCTAACAATTCTTATCAATTTTTAGTTGCGTTCTGAGTATTGAGTTCAAATCATGCAGGAATTGACTTTGTTGTTTTAGCCATCCGCGAGTTTAATAAAATAAGTACAAGTCGAGTACTAGAGACTTACTACCCTCTCCCACAAAATGTGTGGCTCCGATCCACAATTCGAAATCGTGTTGGTAAAAGTAAAATATACTTGGAGTCTATTTCAATCGGAAGAGATGGCATTCTTGGGCTTGAACACCAGCTCACAACAAATATTTGCCTTCAAGAACATTTGAAATACACATACGTTACTTTATTCTTCCTCTCCCTCCGCCTCCATAGACTCTATTGACAATAAGGTGGCGATATCCAATGGCAGATAAGCTGTTTACCCCAACTGCAATAAAAAAAAGAACTACCATGTTTTCAGAACACTACCCCTCCCTCTCCCTCTCCCTCTCTCTCTCTCTCTCTCTCTCTCTCTCTCTCTCTCTCTCTCTCTCTCTCTCTCTCTCTCTCTCTCTCTTTACCAACCTATCATTGTAATTATCTATCTTTCACTCGTTCTTTCTAATTTTACTCTTTTATTTCTTCCTGCGTTTTTTCTTTCTATCTCTACAG
Source organism: Octopus sinensis (assembly GCF_006345805.1). NCBI lineage: Eukaryota > Metazoa > Mollusca > Cephalopoda > Octopoda > Octopodidae > Octopus > Octopus sinensis. The sequence continues at coordinate 72,034,139 of NC_042997.1, forward strand.
CTGACCGTAACCTTCAAAATATATTATTTTTGTTTTTTTTACTATACTCGAGACTAATCTAACAACAAACCAAATACAACCTCCTTTTGCTGTGCTTTCATTAATTACTATTCTATACTATATTTACAGTCAGTCACCTGGTATACTCAACCATTCTATAAAAACAGAGCCTCCTTTCAGTACTCACTTCCTGCATATGCTTTTCAGCGCCCACCAGTACTCCAACTTAATGAATGACTAATTATTTGTTTAAGAAGATTCTTCGTATGTGTATGTGTACACACACACACACACTTCTTGGTACCCTCTGACCTAACCCTTAAACTTATCACTTTCTTATATAGTTTCTGGCCAGCTGGATTTTAAAAAATTTATAGTCGCACTTGACACATGAGTTCATCAAGTTTGTATCGGCCATAGCAACACTCCTACTCCTCCACCTCCTTCCTCGTCTTCTTCTATGACAACTACGACTACTACCACTATTGTTATTACTACTAGTCTCTCTCTTTCTTTCTCTCTCTCTCTTCTCTCTATTTCTCTCTCTTTTCTCTCTTTCCTTGCCGCTCTTTAGTTGACTTGTTTTTATATTTTGTGTTTTCTTGTTTCTTTTTTTAGCGTTTGGATGCCACCACCAGTGATGTGTTATTTTATTTTATTTTATATTCAATAAATAGAACTCAGAAATTGTCGATTGATGTGAGCCGTTGCCGAAGACTTTTTATAAACATAAAGGACCTAACATGTTAAGGTTGCCACCAACGTGGTCTAATTAAGCTGACAGGTCAAAATTTGAAGGTCACCTCACACGTACGTATGAATGTATATATGAATGTATGTTCGGATGTATGTAAGCACAAAATAGACAAATACAAGTATACTGAATACTATATATGAAATCTTAATTTCTTAAAATTATTTCCACCTCTTCCGCCCCCAGAAGATTTGTCACAATAGCAATTGAGACCAGCTCTATGTGAGGAGGGAAGACCAAGATGTCTTGGGAATTAAGATTTCTCCGAAGTTTGGATGTCTTTTTCCTTCAAGACATGCCATTAAGGAAAAGGACATTGTCAGGAGGAGAGAAAACATTCGTAAACACATGTTTCTATTCCACAAGCGTCTTCAGTACGACAACTGTCTTCACCTATCTCCAGCAATCAAAGGATACAGGAGTACTCGGATCTTTTCAATTCTGAAGCCAGGACCACAGATCTTTCTACTTAACTAAATAATCTGAAACTTCGTATGCTGATAGAGTCTAGCAAAACAAGACACAGGTTGGAACTAGTTTATTTGAGAAAAATCTATTTTATGACTTTAATCGTAGATTAAAACTGCGAATTTTAACCAATCAGATTGTTTGTTTTCATGTGTAAAACTTGACTGCATTCTATTAGTGTGACGTAGAAAGCGCTTTTGTGACGTACTAACGTTCGGAAAACTGTAAACAAACACAGAACGTAACGGCAGACGAAATACGGCTACGCATTTCGCCCGGCGTGCTAACGTTTCTGCCAGCTCTTGCTTTTTTAATATTAAATTTCGGCGAAGTTTCTCTTGTCGTAGCACAAGTTTTCCGTCGATTTCCGTAAAAAACTTTTATTTTTTTACATAAGTAATGAGAGCGAAAGAGACTAAGAGGAAGCGATTTTATGACGAGGGAAGTTTGTCTTTGAAGTTACCGTCTAGGGGAAAGCATTGATGTACATGTGTGTGTGTGTGTGTGTTTGATGGGGTGTGGGAGACAGTATGTTGTGTAAGTGAAGTGCTTCTGTTAGTGTGTGTGAAGAGACAGAGAGAGTAATGTGTGAAAGAGAGAGATAACTGAAATTTTTTACTCGGTGTATGTGTATATGTATGTCTGCATGTATGTGTGTGTGTGTGTATGTATCTATGTATGTATGGCCGATTCATCGTAATTACGATGAATCGGCCATACATACATACACACACACACATACATACACACACACACATACTTACACATACATACACACACACATACATGCAGACATACATATACACATACACCGAGTAAAAAATTTCAGTTATCTCTCTCTTTCACACATTACTCTCTCTGTCTCTTCACACACGCTTGTTTACATTTAAGATGTTTAATACGTCACGAAATTGGTGGTCGAGACGGAGTAAATAAAATAAAGCCGAATGACGGAATATCATTGGTTAAAATTCTAATTATTAAACAACGTTAAACTTAGAAGTTACAATTCCGTTTTCATTCTGGTTTACAATTAAGTTTACTTTTGACACATTCTACCAGTATACGAAGTTTCAAATTGTTTGGTTCAGTAGGAAAAATTTGAAAAAACTGGCTTCAGAATAGAAAAGATCCGAGTACTCTAAGTGTAGGTCACATTTATGATTTTGGTAATTTGCATAAATAAAAATGAGCTAAGAGAAATAACTCAGAGTGGCTGCATATATATGTATCAGCTACTGGTTAAATAAAGAACACCGGTATTTGTTGAGATTAATGATAAATAAAATATTTATTCTTTTCGTAAACAAAGAAAAATACTGTCCTTACCAAAAACGTCAAAACATCGAGAGAGTTTGAATGTCATTGTTCTTGGTGGGATTGTAGCAGCAGCAGTTAAATAGTGGCTTAGTTGGTGTTGATGTTGCTGTCGTCGTTCGTCATTTTTTAGCTACTGTCGGCTTGGATCAGCCGCTATCAACTCCCTGTCTTTGCTGTCTCTCAGTGTTTTCTCTGCCTAAGTAGCTAATTTGACTAAAAATGCTATTCAAGAGCTTATTTGAGAAGTTCTACAGTACACATCATATCTTCTGATATAGTACCTGCAGAATTTTACCTTTTCGGTCGGTCTCCAACAGTCTACGAGGCTTTTCGTTCAACACCGACGGGGAGGCTGGAAACGGGACTCGTTGAATCCTTCGAGTCAAAATCCGGTGATTTCTACCGTTAAAGCATTAACAAGCTTGCTGAACGTTGGTAAGAAGTCGTGAACAATGAAGGAGAATATATTACTGACTGATTAAAAGTGTTGATAAAATGTGGAGATTACATAAGGTGGGGAAAAAAACGAACGAATTTACCTGAGAGCCCAATATTACATATAGGATTACAATAATCCTTCGACTATCGCGGGTGTTACGTTCCAAAAAACCCCGAGCTTGAAAATCCGCGAAATAGAAACAGTACTGTACTGTATATATATATATTTTTTTTTTTACTATTTTTATCATTTGCATACATTTATTTTATTATAAATGCAAAACAACACCAGAGGAATCGACGTAAGCTTAAGTAATAAACCACGAGAGGTGAACCGCGATATGGTGAGGGATTACCGTACTTAATGAGGAATGATTTAATTGAAAAAATAAAGCTGATTTAGTACATACAGTAAACCAGGTTAGAGGTAAATGATTTCATCCGATTTTTTGTGTCGTTCAAATATTGTAAACTAATTTTACTGATTGAAAGCTAAATCAGAAGGAAAAAACTAAGTAAACCAACCAGGCATGTGGTTGAATGGTTCAGGCAGGTGCCTGTGGGTAAACGAGAAAGAATGATAACCGATTCTAAACCTTTCCATTAATGAAGAATTGCTTTATCGTAGAGTTTACTGACAGTTTCATTTACACTGAGTTACTATTTGTTGAAACTCATTTTTAATGAACTCTGCCATGCACCTAGGCAGTAAATAAGTTGCCTGTGGTCAGGAAGTTATCAATAAAAGGCAGAACAAAAATATCTCTCACAATTTATTGTCATTTGTATTTTTTTTGTTTTTTTTTTGTTTTTTTTTTTTTTGTTAAGTTGTATGTTATCTTGAAGATGACACAGTTTCACGAAAAGCTATCTTGTCTGGTGGTTTTTGTTTTATATTATCGATGGTGTGCTGGCTATACTGAAGAGAACATGCCTTACGTACGCGCGCACACGCACACACACACTCACAAACAGGTGCACGCACACTTACATATACATGTACATGTGAGTGGGTGTATATGTTCACACACACACACGCACATTCACACAAACACATACACTTATACACACGCAATACAAAAACTAGACGTTCACAGTATATAAAATTAACATTTCATATATCGTGTATAAATCTCGTTTTACATTTCAATTGTAGCAGATAACAACAGCAGATCATCTTTCTATCAGGAGTCCATTAATATATGCCATTTGCTATGAGAACTTCTGTTCATAAAATATTTGCATGGTCTGTGCGTGTATTCCGATACGTTGTACTTTCATTTCCGCCTTATGTGTGTTCGTGCCTCTGTGCGTGTGTGTATGCGTTTGTGTAATGCGTGTGTGCTTATGTTTGTATATGTGTGTACGCGCTCGCGAGTGTGTGTGTGCGTGCGTGCGTGCGTGCGTACGTGCGTGCGTGCGTGTGTGTGTGTGTGTGTAATAGTAGTAACAGTTACTTTGCGTTTCCGATTATTCGGAACACTATTTAAAGCAATAAAGATAATGTTTTGAGCCAGCAGCAATGTGAACAGCTCAGTTCTTTTACTCTGCATTTTCGGAAACAGAATAAGAAAATACAAAATCTAAGCATTCTTATATCCTGGAGCTTAAAGTTACGATTTAACAGATAATTTAGTGGATGTCACTCTTGATTTAAAATTATATGAACCTCTAAGAAAACAAAACGAGGACCTGGCATAAACATACATTCTTATCTATCCGTCATTTTCGTGTTAAGAACCTTGTAAAGATTCCAAGTCTGTTCGCAAGGGAAGCCTGTTCGACGGAGTGGTTCGATGGAGACGACGGCCTTAGTGTGTTTGTGTATTTAAAGGTGAAACCGTCTAGATTCTCAAGATGCATGAAACGCTGTTGAAACGTAATTAAGTTCGCATGCTCGACCTCACAAAGTGCTCATGCATGTCTACTGAACAGATCTTGAAATGCAAATGCCATTATATATGTGAAGCAGCAATCAAATCTTTGGGTCCGAACCATGGCACCAATCTAAAGAGCTGCATAGGTATAAAAAAGATTTTTATAACCACACGTTTTGTAAAGGAAAACGTGTATTATAAAAACTGAGAGGTGCAAAATAACGAAGCTCTCAAGCTGCATTTGGTTGTAGAAAAAAAGCCGACACACTAGATATCAGCTAAAAATTTGTCAAAGCGTATAACCGTTATGAAAATACAAGAATTAAATATGAAATCATAATTTCTTCCACATACTATGATTATATTTGAGCATCAAGTGGGAGACACATATCCCCTGTATACATGAGAAGAAATTGATTTTTTTTCAACACATCCACCGCTAGTTCGACAATGATTTCACCCAGATTTATACAGCAAGATCCAAGATGAAAACCTATTGAACGCTTCTCTAAAAGTTTGCTTTTGTGCCTTGTCTCTCAGTTTCCATATCTCTTTCTGTCTTCCATTTATTCTTCCCGACTTCTTTTCTTATTCTTTCATCTTACTCTAAGGCTTTTTAAAGTTTACCGATGATCAATTGTTTTATTAGTTTTAAAATGTTCAAATATTCTAAGAGAGTTAACTCCAAAAACTTTCTAGAGAGATTTTCTCCTTGATCATATTCCGATTTTTAAAAAAAAATAATAAATTTTTAACGTAATAGTTTAATGAAATTGTTTTCTGTACAGAAGTAGATGAAGGTTCCTTTTTGCCCGAAAACCATGCCCGAAATCTAATGCACTTGACTCTGGTCGGATGAGCTGGACAAATAACGGTTTCCAGGTAGCTTGAACTTGACAGCAGCGGTGATCTATGTACGTCTGTGTGAGTGTAATTCTCGATCCTAAATTCCAAGCGCTAAATGTCTTATAAAGAGGTTAGCACATTACAAATAAATAGCAATATTTTTTTTATATTCGATATATTGACTTTATAGCGCACGAGACATTTCAGTGCTATACCACATCGCATCGGAAGTCAAAATATGTTTATATCAAGGGTTTACAAGATATTTATGCAGATGTTTGGGGTTTTTTTAATGCTAGCTTATATAAATATATTGTAAATCGTTAATATGAACATATGTTGACCTCCCAAAAGATGTGAGATGAAAGTTAAAAGGACTCATGTGCTAAAGATCAATGCTTTTATATGAGGTTGTGATTATGCGTGTGAGTAATTGTGTGTATATATATATATATATATATATATATATATATATATATATATATATAATATATATATATATATATATACGGTTTAAGTAATTGAGATTCAAGTGAATTCAAATGAATTCACATGAATATGGTCCTTAACTAGGATGCACCGGAAATCTATATGGTGTTAACCATACGACAAGTGGGGTGATTACAAATAGGAAAAAAGCAACAAGAATGGATTAAAATATCGGTACAATTGTTTCGTACGAGGACATCTTTAATAAGCTACAAAAATGCAGTAAATATAGATGGCTCGTACTCGTCAGCCGAAAAAACATCAGAGATTCCCAGACATTAAAAGGGGTAGATACAAAGGGGGGTGTGAGTTTAACTGCATTGAAGAAAGTTCGATTCCTGGAGATCCTATGAAAGGTTTTGAACTTACAGAATTTATGCATGTCCATATATAGTTCATATTGAATTGTTAATCAAGTTATGTGAAGAAATTCTGGATACAATCGTGCGAAATTTCTGAGAATTCTTGCAAGAAGCAAAGTGACAATCTTATTGTGTAGAGGAACAGATTGTTATTGAAATTTATAAGAATCACAGAGAAGTTCGATTCCTGGAGATCCGATGAAAGGTCTTGAACATACAGAATATGCACATATTCTGGGAGTCTCTGATGTTTTTTCGGCTGACGAGTACGAGCCATCTATATTTACTGCATTTTTTGTAGTTTATTAAAGATGTCCTCGTACGAAACAATTGTACCGATATTTTAATCCATTCTTGTTGCTTTTTTCCTATATATATATATATTATATATATATATATATATATATATATATATTTATTTGCTAGCGCTAACTTGAGTGACCAAATCCAAACTTCTCTGCTAGTTCCTCAACAGTTAGAATGGGATTTTGTTATATCAGGGTTTGCAGAACGTCCTCGTCAAGCTCTACAGATCTTCCAGGACGAAGCACGTCTTCTAGTTTGTAGTTTCCAGTTTGGAATTTCTGGAACCACTGTTGACACTGGCTTACGCTTATTGTCCGATCCCCATATACTGCATTAATATTCCTCGCACTTACCGTTGTGCTTTTGCCTTTATTGAACTCATAAGGCAAAATGTGCCGAATATGCTTCTTTGTCACTTCCATTATAGCTTTCAGAAAATAACTGTTAAAATCGAACTGCCCTCTTCAAAACTTGCACTAAGAATGATATCCCAGAAACTGCCATAATACTATATTTATACCTCTCTACTTACACACACACATACACACACATGTATATAGATAGATAGATAGATAGATAGATAGATAGATAGATAGATAGATAGATAGATAGATAGATAGATAGATAGATAGATAGATAGATAGATAGATAGGTAAACGAAGATTGAATACAGCACACCTTTATTAATAGTTACAATTGTTTCTAACACCATTTTTCATAAAAGATTCCGTGTGAAAATTTGCACAATATATGTGGTTGAACATATCGGAGTAACATATCATCAGACTAGCATTAAGTCGTGCATTTTTGCATTGTGTGAAGAATATGTATTTTGTGTTGCTGATATAAGGGGAAACAAAACAATCGTCACACAAAAATTATAATGAAAATGGGATATTATTATTATTATTATTATTATTATTATTATTATTATTATTATTATTATTATTAATAATAATAATAATAATAATAATAATAATAATAATAATAATAAGGCACTGCACACATCCTACGCAGAACATTTTCCATACAATAACCACCAGAGCATCACAACAAATCACAGCACATACCCAAGGCACACAGAGCTGCGCTCGGTAGTGAAGTGAAAGCACCTTATAAAAATAAAACTACTGAATAATAATAATAATAATAATAATAATAATAATAATAATAATAATAATAATAATAATAATAATAATAATAATAGTAATAATAATAATATAATAATAATAATAATAATAATAATAATAATAATAATAAATAACAACAGCAACAACAGACAGCAAATGTAGAATCTGCAGGAAAGAAGACGAAAGTAACTCATATTTTGCTGACATGACTGTGTAGCCAAAAGAATGCATTGAGTTGTTAGCCGAGTGTACGGCTCGAAAACAGCAAAAAGTGGTATGAACCGGAGGCTGTGAAAGGAAATTACAATTACTAGATCTTCTAGGATTTCTCCGTAAAGGTTGATTTTGACCCAATGAGATGAGCAGTGGGAGGATAAGAATATGTAAAAAAATGTAATGAAATAGGAAAAAGAATACATGGAGTTCGTTTGGACAAGTGGACAAAGAAAAGAAAAGAAAATTTTAGCATGAATAAGTAATAAGTAAAGAATTAGTTTATTCGTTAGCTATTTTATAAGTCTGTTAAAACTCTAGTGTTGAAGTGTTGAGTCAATAATGCAGCTTCTTGTATAGCAGGAATGGAAGAAATGAAAGATTGGTAGGAGGCAAGTATAATTGGTTAAAGTGCAGCAAAAATGGAAGTAGCTAACAAGTCTAAGGAGTTAACCGAAAAAGCCAAATAATGAAGAGTTCCTTCACTGCTATTACGAAATGCATTTGAGGTATGTCAAAAGAAATGCGACATAACCATATAGCTGGAGTGTGGATGATAACAAAGTGTCAGTTTAATAGGGTAAAGGGAGGAATGAAATGAAACAAAAGCGAAGTTATTAATTCTATAATCGGCTTTGACATTCAGATTATCCGCGAATAGAGATAATACAGATTCCAGTCCCATCTTGGAATTTGGATTATCCCCATTAAACTATGCATGCGTGTATATGTATACAAGCATATATATGCATTTGTATGTATGCTGCGCGTAGAAATGAATTTTTTTTTAATATTTAACTAAGGGAATGCGTCGAGCTGGCCGAATCGTTAGCACGCCGGGCAACATGCCTAGCAGTATTTCGTCTGTCTTTACATTCTTAGTTCAAATGCCGCCGGGGTCAACTTTGCCTTTCACCCTTTCGATGTTGATGAAATAAGTGCCAGTTGAACATTGGGGTCGATGTAAGTGACTCATTCCCTCCCCGGAAACCGCTGGTCTTTTGCCAAAATTTGAAGTTAATATCTAACTAAAGGGAATTGTTAGACGGCCACTTAATTTGAAATGTGGTATTTGGTCAGAAGTATATAAACAAGACCGCTCGTTTACCTTCCTGTTGTTTCCTTACGCATTCTTTTCATTTCAGCTGTAACATTATTTTTTTTTCTTTTATTTTTATTTATTTATTTACTTGCAGTGCGGCGAGATCTTATCTTGTGTATAAAAATGGTGCAAAGTCTCTCAGACTCTACACTCGAGAATGAAAGCTTTCAGTAACCCCAGAAAAATTTACTAAATAATTTCTTTATGAAATGAAGTGGGAGAATAACGCTGCTATTTTCATTTTTGTTTCTCTATTTTATATTTTTCTAATTACAATTTTTCATAGATCATATAAAATAATTCTTAATCGTAACTGTTTTATCGCATCTCTCCAATGAACGAAATGTCAAAATCAACTGGTGAAATATAACAATAATTCTAAACGTTGTTGTTTAATCATTGATACAAGCGTTCCAGCAATGATTAACATGTCTTTTATTTTGTGTGTACTTACGTCTTCAACACCGTAAGATACGTACTATTAGTAAGTCGAGTGACCAAGAAAACTGAAGGAAAGATGAAATATCTCTTAAAACACGTTTTATCACGGAAGTTGTCGATCGTTGTAACTTCAAAGAATGTCAAAGATTAAATTAAAGAAAAAAATCATTGAACAGGCATTAAATAAAAATACACCTCTGACGTACACTTTGTATATAAGCTTAAACAAAACTAGAAAAATATTGCTGAATATATGTTATTAAATGCTTGTCTGTAATAAAGTTATGAATAACATGATTTATGCTAGTCATTCAAGCCATATATTAATGTTTAAAAAATCCACAGTACACCTCGGTGGATACAGGCTGCAGTCAACGTTTAGAAACTACTGCTCTAAATATTTTCTATATGCTTATAGGTGGAATGAATTTGTTTCACAACTACATTTCGATTCAGCTGTACAACATTTTAAGCAATTATTTTCTGTAATCTCGGGTTGACCAATGTTTGGAAGTGAAATGTGGTGGCCGGAAGCTGTGCGGAAACCTGTTGCATGCATACATGTGAATGTAAGTCTTTCGGCAATGTAGAATTGTCCTGTTCATTAATCATTGCCTGTTAACAGCTTTCACACTTTGCGGAATTTACTGCAGTATATAGCTCAAGCGAAAAATTCGTTGAACCATGAACTAAAAGAAAAGATATAGACGGTGGCTGTTTCAACTAGGATGCTTCTCTGTGGTCGTTTGACTGCGTGGCACTTTGGGGAAGTGTGTTCTACTATAGATTCGGGCCAACTAGAGCCTTGTGCGTGGATTTGGTAGACCGGAAAATGAAAGAAGCCTGCCGTATAGACAGACAGACAGACAGACAGACAGACAGATAGATAGATAGATAGATAGATAGATAGATAGATAGATAGATAGATAGATAGATAGATAGATAGATAGATAGATAGATAGATAGATAGATGAGTGGGTGTCCGTTTTCCCACCACCACCGCTTGTCAACTAGTGTTGGTGTTTTTACGTTCCGGTAACTTAGCGGTTCGACAAAAAAGTGCGATATAAGTACCAGGCTTTAGAAAAAAATAAAAAATACTGGGGTCAATTCGTTTTACTAAAATTCTACAAGGCGCTGCCCTAGCATTACTGCAGTCTTATGACTGAAACAAGAAAAAGATAGATAATGTTTTTGTAGACAATATGTCAGAAAAAAGAGAGTAGATGCCTTCTATCATTAGCCTGATCTATCAAGGCTGACCTGGAGCGAAACAACAAAACTATTTCACCGTAAATCTATACGTTTGTTAGTCAAGTAGGTGGTATTAAACAAAAGTAAAAAATTTTTAAAAACATCAGAAAACTGCATAGAGAACCTCTTTCGCCAAACAATATGATAAATACACTGCTGACAAACTGAAATCTAAAATTAGAAACAGAAGGTTTGATTCAAACTACAACCCTAGACCAGCGTTTCCTTATTAAACAGCACCAACTACTTGCGTTTCCTTGTACTTTTGAGCAAGAAGCTTTATATTGGCAGGTGTCGGTTTATCTAACTGTTGGGAAAAATACGAAATCTGTGCACGCCGTGTCCTTTTATAAACTGACGTCATAATCAGATTTATTTCGTATCTACGCTAGAAAACGGAACATCGTACTTTGTATGTAATATTTTTCAGACGGTGTATTAGAGGTGTAAGTGATAATGTACATGGTAGTAACGCTTCCCTCGTTGAGGGTACTTACCAACAGAGCAGTGTAAAAAAGAAAGGGAGAGAAAAGTTGAGTAGAAGATATTACAAAAGAAGAGACTGGTAATAAATAATTGAATGAATAAAGGAACGTTGGATGGCTGAATGGATTTATATTTGAAAACTATGTCAGGAAAATATATAGGCAACTGTTGATGAAGCAGTAAAAAACGTGGAAACTCGTCAGGTCAACTTCTTTTCTCGGTCACCTCATTTTCCGAGAAAAGGAAAATTTCGTCTCTTTGAATCACAGTATCTACATTTATAGCCTTCCATTTATATTATATTAATACTGTGTATTCCTTTTATTAATATACATACACATACACGATCATACATATATATACACACATACACACGCACACACACATATAAATAAATTTATATGTGTATGTGTATACGTGTTCGCGAATTCCTTTATATATATATATATTATATATATATATATATATAATATATATATATATATATATACATATATATATATATTATATATAATATACATATATATATACATACATATATTACATAGATATATATACATATATATATATATATAATATATATATATATATATATATATATATTATATATATATATATATGCATATATATATTCACACACAACACACACACAACACACACATATATATATTTTACTTTTTACTCGTTTCAGTCATTGGACTGCAACCATACTGGGGCACCACGCTGAATAATTTAGGTGAACACATCAACCCCAGGATTAATTTTAAGAGTAATATTTATTTTATCGGTGTTTTGCCTTTTCGCTAAGCTATGGAAACGTAAACGAACAAATATCGGTTGTCAAGTGGTGGTGAGATGACATAGACAAACACACATACATACATCAATGTGTACACGTACACACTCATACATATATACATATATGTGGGCGGTGGAGGTGTATGTGTATGCGTATGTATGTGTGTATGTGTATGTACGATGAGTTTCCACAGTATCCGTCTACGAAATTCACTCACAAGCTGTTATTCGGCCCGGGGCTATAGTAAAGCACTTAATGTGCCACGCCGTAGGACCAAAGCTGAAACCATTGGACTAAAGCGTGAGCTTCTTAACTCACATCCGCCAATAATCCATGTAGCTTCGCAGAATTGGAAGAGCGTCTGATAAAATGCACATCTGTTTACTTACTGATTTCGAATCTCCCCAAACTTTTCCTTTCATCTTTCCAGGATCGATTAAATAAATACCAGCCATGAACAATTCTTTGGTCATAATCAATCCTACCCCAATTCTATACTTTACGTCAGAAATTAATCAGAATAGAACACATTTATGGTCTACGTAATGTACATAAACAAAATACTCGTAATATGTCTGTGTCAGACTGCTAGAAATAAGATAGGACAACTGCGCTGTTGATGACGCCAAATGAGGCAAGAACACGTATCCACAACTGCCCATTTGACTACAGACAATCAGAATGGTTATTCCTTTGTGACACGTCAAATTTGTAGAAATTCTTGATTCCCCAGATTACTTCCCCTTCTCCCTTAGAGATGGCCCCAAATGCCACCAAGTTATTTTACTATCGTTTCTGGAAGCACGGATGATTTCAATAAATCAAAATATATTCTTTTATAATATTTAATACATTCTTATTCCTTATCCAGCTATATACATATAAGAGATCAAAGTTTACGTATACACACACACATACACACACACACACACACACACACACACACACACACACACACACACACACACACACACACACACAAATATAGACACATGAGTTCATACATATATATATGTACACATACATACATACATACATAAATATGAATTTTGCATTGTATCCCTCAGACAACACCTGCTGGACAGCAAAGAAAGAAATGAGTACATTCCATGCACACTCAAAAGTGAGAGCAACAACATCTTCAGAGTTGGAGAAGAACTTCCAAAAGAAGACATTTGGAGGAGAGCAGGCGTCATACCAACAGAAATCAATGTATGGATCCCGTAAGCTAGACGGAGCAACAGCATTGACAGGAAGAGTAAGTATCCTCTCCTGGGCCTGCGATAAATACATTACATCCCACCTAGAAGGATATGCCTTTGCTATCCAAGAATAGGGGACAGCTACTAAATACCTGATAAACAATATGTATATTAATAAAAGGAATACACAGTATTAATATAATATAAATGGAAGGCTATAAATGTAGATGGATAAAGATACCACCAAATATCTACGTTGTGATAATAAATACTGGCTCTGTTATCCCAGTGTGGAAGCTATCACCCACGTCATCAGCAGCTACCCCAAAATGTGTACGAGATACCACCTGCCCCTGAGGCAAGATATAGTTGCAAAGACTATTTACAATGTTATCTGCAGGAAGGACTGTGCTGGTGTATATACACCAAAGGCATGTCAGAACCAGCAGGTATCCACACCTTTAAAAACAAAGAATACTGGTGAAACACTCCAATAAAAACAGCAATTTGATGCAAACATAACACACCTGATATTGTTCTGAGGGACAGGGAACAAATGTTATGCATTGTTCTGGCGGTCAGCTGCCCAGGGGATGTGAATTAAATTCTCATTTACACCTATCATCATAGGTGCATTAGGTTATGTACAAATAAATTTGCACAAAAACCTAAGAAGAAACTGACGCGGATTCTCCAAATCCAATTTATTAATGGCACAGAGAAGATTTGTAAGACATCCCAAAAATTCTCCATCGGAGATCTTTACGTGAATAGATGCACACATTTAGGTGTATGCACCGACATTTCAACCAAGACACCAACTCAACCACACATTTACAAACACTGGCAACTCTTAACTCAAAAAGTTTTGTCGCTTTGTTAGCGACCGGCTTGAACTTCAACAAAACTCAAAGAAAAACCATATAAACCCTCTTTCTATATGTTTATCTATCACGCCGTTCTTATCACTCTGTCAGTTAATTCGTTATAAAACGTCTACTATCGACGCAACAGAAAGACACAAACGCACACAGACACTCTGTCACTCAGGCACAAACACAAACACACATCCATAGACATAAACTAGGACTGAGATCTGACACACACATACATCTATTAACCCAAGTAATTAGACCCAAATAATATTTGCCTTTCCACTCATAAGTATACCTAGATACAATTACACGGATCATATACACATGTTGACATACATTTTCTATAAATGTGATAGCATTCATAGAGATACCTATATACAAATATACACTCATACATATAACTACTTCTATCTGTCTACATACCTATGAAAGTATGTATGTATGTATGTATTGTGCTCTTTTTATTCAATCCTTGAACTATATATATATTATATATATATATATATATATATATACATATATATATATATGTATATATACACACACATACATATATATATATATGTATGTATGTGCGTGTATATATATATATATATATATATGTGTATGTATGTATGTGCGTGTGGTTTTGTCTCTAATAATATTTTATATATATATATACATATACATATATATATATATATATATACACATACACAGATACGTACATATACATATATATACATACATATACACACACACTCATACACGCACACACATACACGTGTATGCGTGTGCGCGCGCGGTGTAATCATTCTAATTCTGGCAATCAGACAAGCACGCCTGCACAAATTTCAGACAGACATGGACTTCAATACACACACACCTACATACATGTCTACATATTTAGAAAGGTGTTGAAGTTTGAGAGATCCTCCGTCGAGAACTTTCATTTATTTATTTATTTTGCGACGTCATAGCTAACAAAAGAATAGTTTATTGATATTATTGCTATCGTTGGTATTTAGCCCAAGGTCACCCACTGAGCAGACATGATCAAAGGCTTAGAGAGCTGTGATCATATTGCCGTCCTCTTGTTTGTATGCTAGGCTACAATAATCAATGTGCGCTTCCTTTTGACGATAGTAGTGTGTAAGCTCAGGGATATATGGCTGCAATTTTTAGCACCTGAAGCGGTGATACACAAGATCCCTTATTGGCTTTTGTTGTTTATCCTCAGGTCAGTGTTGGTTTTGTACAGCTTTGATCGATATCATTAAAACCATGACCATTCCTTTTGTTGTATATCTATGTTTACATTATCCAATGTGACCCTCCTGTTTTAAGACGTAAGGGAGTGATTTTTGAGGGCATTGTTTCCTATTTATAAGAAGGTCAAGTAATACAGTCCTCCTATCAGCATTTCCGTTTATTATGTTGAAAGTGGTGTGGTTCTGTTGAGGCCAGACAGAGCAATTGTCTAGTGTCCACCATGTAGCGTTTCTAGGGCAGTGTTTATCTTTCACCTCACTGTAACTGTATGAACTTTTCATTAAAAAGCAGGCAAAACACTTGTACCTTGCTGTTGTTACTGTTGCTTACAGTACAAGCTCATTGATTCATTAAAATACTAGTTAGTTTATTAAGAGAACTTAATAATAAGTAGCTGAGGCGTTTGAACTCTGTTGGTCTAACCTAGATACAGGAAGTAGTTTGCAGTTCTTTTAATGGTTCGTTTGTTAAATATAACTGATGAGAAGTAAGACTAGAAATTAGCTGAGTCGTCAGTTATACAGAGGGTCCAGCTGAGCACATAATAATGTATATTTTGAACTGTCGAATGGCGCGCTTTTTACCAAGCTGCAAAGCCAGCAAGCTAGAGCCGAAGGAGATGATTGTGGGGCGCTGCTGAATTTCTTCCCATTTATAGTTTGTGTGTGTGCGTGCATGCGCGCGCGCGCGCGCGTCTGTGTGTGTGTGTGTGTGTGTGTGTGTGTGCTTCTGTGTGTGAGTGTGTGTCTGTACACACACACACACACACACACACACACACCACATACGATGCGCTTTCAGTTTCCACGAATCAAACCCATTCAAGGCTTTAGACGGCCCTAGGCTATAGTAGAAGACACTCGCAAAATATTGCGCAGTGAGACTAAACTCAATACCGCACGATTGAGAAGCAAGCTTCTCAACCGCACAAACATGCCCATGTTACGCGTGTGTGTATGTGTGCGTGTGTGTGTGTGTGTGTGTGTGTGTGTGTGTGTTGTGTGTGTGTGTGTGTGTGTGTGGTGTGTGTGTGTGTGTGTGTGTGCGTGCGTGCGTGCTTATGTATAGCGTATATCTTTGCATGACTGTGTGAAGGTAAATAAAATGCGTTTGTGCATATATACGTGCACATAAAAAGAAATAACTAATTGTTTTCAGTTATTCACAGTAGGGTTTAAATAGATGATTTAGGAAAAAACCAACACACTTAAATATATGTGCGCAGGTGCATCAGGGCGCAGGCATGTTTGCTATGCAAAAGGAAAGATAATAATTTGTAAGATTTGTGAAACTTGCAATAATGACTCTTAAACAGCGAAGTGATACCAAAATTTATACTGATTTTTCATTTCGTTTAAGTTCGATTATTTTCAGCGGTAATTGTTGTTTCGTTAATTAAACAATTTTGATTGTTTTCACATCCCTTCTGAATCGTTAATTAAACAATGTTGATTGTCTTGTTGAGTAGCAAATTAAATAAATTCTCATTGTCTTCAATAGCTCTGTTTATTAAAAGTAATTTCACTGAAAGCTAAGTTGAAAACAGTTAGAAATAAAAAACACGGTATGAAAGGATTTAGGACATGTGGAATTTTGTAAAAATAAGTTCACGTTCCAGTCTGCCCAATGTAACAGTTTGAGACATGTTGTTTACAACTTTCATGCTTACATTGAAATTTGAATATTGTATTATTCCAACGCCCTGTTCTTTGTTAATTTATGGTTTCAGGTTAAGAAGTTTATATATATATATATATATATATATTGATGTTGTAATGTATTCTCTGAGCTTGTAGTTAGGTTCGGTGCCGATCGTGTTTGGTCTCATTAGTTATTCAATGATATATTCATTTTATAACCAAGGTGTACATTTTCCTGAACGCATACGATGCAGTTAGTGTATTTCTATTGAGTACTGCATCGCTCCTGATCTTGTGTTGTGGAATACCTATATTTTAGTCTATTAGCAATGCTAAAGTACATAATACATGATTTAATTGTTACATATATAATGCAGATATATATTACATATATAATACATACATAATGCAATAACATTCTTTAGAGTGCGATAGTCTATAAAACAGAAATGAAATTTATAAATTTATTCTTTCTGTGCGACCATGTAATAAATGCAGTTGGTTTGGGAACCCTATATTAGAGTACTCATTGTTAATCATTGTTAACTAATGTCTGTTTAGCGATTATCTAAGGCTTCATTAGAAGGTGAATATGTGTGTGTAGAGGGGGCGGTTATAGTCCTGGTTACAGCTATGCCGTTACTCAGAAATTCGTGCTCTTCGAAAATTCTTCTGTCGGTACTGATCTATTGAACCCAGTCAGCCACAGTCGTTCTCTCAACTGACGACTGAATCACAAACTTTAAGTTATTGAGTTCTTCTCTACTTCCGTGTTTTAACATTATATAATTTCACAAACACATAACGTACTATACATGTGTATATGTGCATGTATATATGTATGTATATGTGTGGGGTGGGATGTACATAAACACAAATATATACACACATGCAAACCACATACTCACATGTGTGTCTATGAGTGTATGTGTGCGCGTTTAGATTTATCAATAAAGCCATACAATTGGTTTTTGTATAAACCAATATATTTGCCCCATTTCCTACAATTAATTATGTAGGAAAATCATTCTAGATGGAGCATTGTTTCACACTGCTAAAGACCGCACACATAACTCTAAATATTTTCAGGTTCTAGTAGGAAAAAAGGGAGGGACTTAGCCCGAATGCTGGTGACAGAGCGAACTCCGCTAAAAGTGCCCCAAGTAGTTAATCCGGGTGTCATATAAAGTCTACCGACTGAGATCATTGAGTGTAATGGTGCCACACAGTGGAATTGAAAACGGGACCTCAAAATTGTGTGGAAAATTTCTTGATCATTGTCTCTATCAAATCCATTACAAACGTCATATGAAATGACGAACAGATAACAATAAAGGCAGAATATATAACATAATCCCTGCCGATAACAATCTTAATAGCAGCAGCAGCAGTAGCAGTACCAGCAGTAGTAGTACCAGCAGAAGTCGTAGCAGCAGCAGTAGTCGTAGCAGCAGCAGCAGTAGTCGTAGCAGCAGCAGCAGCAGTAGCAGTAGTAGTAGTAGCAGTAGTAGTAGTAGTAGTAGTAGCAGTAGTAGTAGTAGTATAGTAGTAGTAGTAGTAGTAGTAGGAGGAGGAGGAGGAGGAGGAGGAGGAGGAATAACCGCTTTGTCGGATAAAACCAGTGGTAGTGACGTCGATTAATTTGTCCTTGATCTGTCTGATCAAGGATCACAAGAGTTGCAACCGTCACAATCGATTCTTTCTTTTATGAAATAGTACATGCAGGAATACACTGTCCAATATGCTACTTTATAGATTGCAGAGTACCATTTCAGAGAGATATTTCTACCATTTATAACACGGCGAATACTCACAAAGACACTCTTGCCGGAGATGATTTATATAGTGTTGGTAATTATATTTTTCTCGGTTGTGGGGCTGGTAGTGGAGGCAACGATAACGGGCAGGTTGATACTGATGATGTTGGTGGTAGTAATTGGGCTGTTGTAAGTAATGGGAGTACTGTTATTGCTACTGCTGCTGCTGTTGCTGCTGCCACTACTGCTGTATATTTGTGGTGGTATTGGTTATGACATTTCAAATACCACCTTACCGATTTAGAAAACGTGTGGAGGATTCGTGAGGGAGTGGGGATGGGGAGGGCAGCTGTACTGTAAAGATAAGAAAAATGAGGGGACGGGATCATAGCTGCTTCGTGAAAAAGTGAGCAGGCATAGGGAGTAGGAGAGAAAGGGAGACGACCTTTATCTAGCTAATGTCTTGGCTGTTAGTGCAAACAGACAGCTCTGATTTATATCGTGAATCTATACATATACACACATGCACACTCATTCATTCACTTATTTATTTACACATACACTTACACACAAACACATATTCATATATCCACCAGCTGTTGTCGGATTAGCCGAGTGATGTGTTCCCTGGGTGGTGGACTGGGAATTCCTTGGAAACAAGATTGTTTCGAATAAGAAAACGTGAGCCATTTGTAGAATACAATAGAATACAATAGAATACTGCACACACTCCTCAAATCAATCTTAAACTAATCAAAATTTAACACTCGTTTCAGTCAGATTAGCGGGAACTTACGTCCAACAGCAAGCCTAAGAATTATGAGGCTACAGGACGCGAAAATCAAAACCTAAACTCCAAAGCACTTTCATATGCATTTAGAATACGTATATTGTGTCAGAAGAATTCCATTTAACTAACTGATCAGATAGAAAATATAAATTAGCACATCTTAGGGATCAGTGAATTTTGAAGACCTGATGAAGTGTTAATAGAAAGAAAAAAGTACCTTTTCTACCATGTAGGCAAAGAAGGATTTAAGGTGGATTAAATTAAGAACAACATCTAGAACTTTAAACATTTCTGATCGTGTAGCCAACTTTGTTTGGAAGATAGCAATGAAGTGCTATCTCAAAATAATCCAAATAAATCTAACAACATATGCAAATGCTCTAAAAGAGTAGGAAATATTTTACGAGGTCAACGAAGCAATTGATTGTCACAAATGAGAGACTTAAACGCCAATATAGGATAAGGAAACGAGCACTGTTCAGGAAAATACAAGACACGGGAAATTACAGAGGATAAGACCAAATAAATTTCTGTCGAAAGCCCTTCAAAATAGTCAATACCATTTTTAAAATGAAGAAACTGTGATAATGGACATGGAGAAGTTCAGATTAGGAAACCTTCAACTGGATAAATTACATCACAATCAAATCAGAAATCTTCCGAGATGTTGAATTAATTATCAAAGCCAAACGTACAGATTGCAGAATGACTACAAACAGACTGTAAATCAAAAAGCAAAAGAGAAAGTACAAACTATTCTACTCCAAAGAAACAAACTAGTCAGAAGTGTTCAAAGCTTAATGGACCAATTCCAAGTTAATAAAAAAGAAATCAACGTCTATGAAAATGACATCCCCATTGCATAGCCACTGTGGAAAATAAAAAAACGTGCGTCTCTTGTATTACAAGCCTTGTGCAGCATATATGAAAGCTAAAAATATATGTGCCATCTGGTTACATATTTCTCTAGGCTATGCAAAGTTTCGAGCCATTTTCCGAATCAGAAGAGTACAACACAAGAAAATTCTATTCACTTAAACTATTCATGTTTTGCCTAGAAGTGTTTCGAAGATTGCGCTGGGAGAGAGACGTATGTAGAGATTAAAGTAGATAAATTTCTGACATACTTCCGATTAGTAGGACAAACTATCCGATTCGCGTTAGGGCAAACAAACTTCGGACTATAAAGGAAAGAAAGCAGTATGTCTTGCAATGAACATGAAATTGAAAAATAATAACAACAACAACAGTGATAATAACATTCAAAGAGTTAATGGAGGAAATTCTCGATATTAAAATTGAAGAGTCATCTTTCCAAATAGTAAACAACCACCCCACTTGAACTAATTCGTAACAATACAATTCTGTAAAGAAATTATCTCAAATTGACAAGCCCTTAAGAAAGCATACCATTTTTAAAAGCTCTTAAACTTTAAAAATGGCTTTGCAACTAATGCATGATCCTTTTTGTGTGGTTGGGTCGCCCTTATTTTATTTTTATTTTTGACTTGTGTACTAATATATTAAACTGTCATAATATACAATATTGCATTTTTTGCTTAGTACTGTCCATTGTGTGTGTGTGTGTGTGAGTGAGTTGTTTTAACTTGCGTTGTCTGTTATGTCCCGAAACTACCTCGGTAGATGCTCTTCCATGGACATGGTTTCGGGGCATTAATTGCAGTAGGCTAACATTACAATTTTTCCTTCCAACATCGACGGCAATCATAAATTACTGCTTGTCTGCATCGAGCGTTATTTTCATCCAAGAATTATGACAAATAATCGTTTCCCGTTAAGTAAAAATCACAAAGCAGGGGTGTAGATGATATATCAAACTCTTTTCATCCTGGTTTCTGGAAGGATTTGTAACTGCCTTCCTATTACATTTAACGTGTTGAACTCGAGCAACGTACCTTTCTGGATGTCGATAATGCGGGTTCTCACACCGAATGAAAGGAGATGTCTAGAGTTTACTTTTAGCAGTGAACACTTCATCAAGTCTACTATCGCTTGGTTAGAAAATCCTCGGAGTAAAAATAAATATCGCAGTGTCATGTTCATGATGTCTTTGATGAAGACAATGCGAAGGAGGGCTATAAATTATCATATCATTCACAGCTAAAACTTTATTCTTGATCGCTTACTCTTGGGACTACACCAAGCTATCCGACAACACTGTGTGATTGTAGAAAACACTGTAAACATCTTTCTTTTTAAAGCATTTATGTTCAATATGGCTTCCTTTGTTAAGATCAGTTTTCTAGTCACACGAACAAAATACTCCTCCAGACTCATTGCAATAGGAAGGCAAAGAAAATTACCTACAATCATGGCACATGCGTATGTGAGTGTGACTGTGTGTAAATAGTGCTCGATATCTGTACGTGGAATCCTTTTATTTTAGGTATGTAAATTAGTCAATTACAAAATGAAACTGAAAGTAAATGTTAATTGCCAATAAAATTAGCAATATAATCCCTTCTACTATAGGTACAAGGCCTGAAATTTAGGGAATGGGGATAATCGATTACATCGACCCCAGTGTTTTACAGGTACTTAATTTATCGACCCCGAAAGGATGAAAAGCAAAGTCAACCTCGGCGGAATTTGAACTCACAACGTTGCGATAGGCAAAATACCTATTTCTTTACTACCCACAAGGGGCTAAACACAGAGGGGACAAACAAGGACAGACAAACAGATTAAGTCGATTACATCGACCCCAGTGCGTAACTGGTACCTATTTAATCGACCCCGAAAGGATGAAAGACAAAGTTGACCTCGGAGGAATTTGAACTCAGAACGTAGCGGCAGACGAAATACCGCTAAGCATTTCGCCCGGCGTGCTAACGATTCTCCCAGCTTGCCGCCTTAACATTGGCAATATAATGTAACCCAAATGGCTGCACTTGGAAGGCCCGAACGTTCGTAAAACAAATGTGTGTGTGAGTGTGTGCATGTGCGTGCGTGCGAGCGTGCGTTTGTGTATGTATAGACAAACATGAAGGAACCAAAAAAACCACTGGTTCAAGGATCAGGTTATATTATACACAAGTGACGTGAACTAGTGACTTTTGGAAATCTTTGACAAACGATGTTATTGGTCATAAATTTCGACATAAATTAAAACAAACAAATAAATAATTAAACTAATATACCTCGGCACAAGGCCTTGAAAATGTTTGAGGAGAAGGCGGCTAATCAGTTACATCGACCCCAGTGCGTAATTGGTAATTATTTCAACGACCCCGTAAGGATGAAAGGCGAAATCGATCTCGGCGGAATTTGAACTCAGAGCGTAGCAGCAGACGAAGTACTGCTAAGCATTTCGCCCAGCGTGCTAACAATTCTACCAGCTCACCACCCTAGTACTTAAATTAATATAACTTCTGAACAACATTAATCGAATATGTAGCTTCTATAAACAACGACTGTACAAGCTGTACAATTTAAATTGTTATCAATGCCGCTCATTATTATTAGATGTGAAGCCTTAAATTCTGGTCTCGTGCTCGTTGATTCAGTTCAGGTCTGTGAAACATGGTCGAGCCAACGAATGGTCGAGCCAACGAATGAGGTCGGTCGAACTGGTAGAAATACCAGCCATACCTTTCTCAAAACTCTTTTTATTAAAAATACTCATTGGTTAATTTTATGAATGTCTTACAACCGAATACAGGATGGTCACAACTTGGTTCTCAGATCTGTTAAATCATGACTGCCTGCGATTTAAACAACCTGCAATGGTGGGTATCTATATTCTTTCTTGCTCACACCTCGTTATAGTTTGATTTTTTTTCCACTGACTTTTTTTCTATTTCTAAAGTTCTCAGCCATCATCATCATCATCATCATGAGATGAGAATGCAGCGTCTGTGATAATTGATTTGAAAAGTTGTAAGCTTGTTTTCGTCAGCATAAAACAATGGTGAAGCCTTTATTTAGTTGGTCGACAAGCTAGAAACAGCAGCTATATTTTTCTCCTGCAAACACCTTACCACATCTTACATTTAACAAAGGAATTACACATCGAATAATGTAGTCCTCGGTGTAGAAAAATGTCTGACCGATAGAGACTAAAATATGTTTGGTCATGAGTCCTACTTGATTAAGCCTTATCTGGGGCTAAATAACAATAACAACAACAACAAGATGTAGATTGCTACAGTAACAAGTACCGAAAACGTTGACGCTTGGTATCACCCTACACATGAAAGAGATGGTAAATTCCCTTTACTAAAAAGTGCTAAAATATAATTCACTAGTACCAGTACCCCTGGGAGAAGGAAAGCAAGTTAAAGGTGATTAAGTCACTTACAATCCGTTAATGTGTGACGCCCTTCTTCATACAGAAGTGGTGGTTAACTCGCTTCTTCCATATGAAACTGGGTTATCTCGCATTTTCACTGATAAAATTAAAACTATGTCAGCAAAGAACTGGAGTGCAGAAGGCAAGCCTTACTTATATTCTTAATACCGATTAGCGATATATATATACCTATATATATATATATATATATATATATATATAATATATATATATATATATATATTATATATATATATATATATCATATATATATATATACATAATATATATATATATATACATATGTATATATATATTATATATATATATATATATATATATATACATATATACAATATATATATATATATATACATATATATATATATATACATATATATATATATAATATATATATATATATATATATAATATATATATATATTATATATATATATATATATATATATATATTATATATATAAGGGTGCGAATGTGTGTCTGTGCGTTTGCATATGGGCGCGCACACTCACATACACACTTATCGAGGTGTATATAGATAAGCGTATTTGAATGTGAGCGCATACACAGTTACATATGCACGCATACTCTCAAAATACATACACGGTGTGTGTGTGTGTGTGTGTGTGTGTGTGTGTGTGTATCATGCAAGAATTATAAAGCATATATCTAGCATTAAGGGAAATATTACCTGATATGCAACTCAGTATTTGGGATAGAATTGTAAGATATACTTGTTAAATGAAAATAAATGACAATGCAAAGGACAGTCGCCACCAGCCGCCAAGCGAACTAGAGTAGAATAATTTTTATAAACACATGCACATTCATACGTACACCAGTTTATATCATCAGCTCCATACATAGGTTTCCCCACTGTGGTTGTTGGGAACCATATTGCTCAGTATATCATAACCGGTAATGCCACCAAATATATTAGTAATCTAAGTACTCTACTAGTCGATAAATTAAGTACCAGTTACGCACTGAAGTCGATGTAATCGACTTAATCCATTTGTCTGTCCTTGTTTGTTTTCTCTGTGTTTAGCCCCTTGTGGGTAGTAAAGAAATAGATAATCTATGCGGATTAACTCAACAATAGCAGTCGTACATCTATTTCCATACTCTCTCTCACAGTATACTCTCTCTCTTTTTCTTTCTCTCTCCCTCTCTCGCACGCACACACACACACACATATATATGTGTGTGTGTATATAGATATATATATATATAATATATTATATATATATATATATATATATATATATTATACATATATATATACACACATATAATATATATATATACATATATATACACATACATACATACATACATACATACATACATATACATACATACATATATATATATAACGAAATGAAGGAAGACATTACAGAATTTTGTAGAAAATTGCGACTTAGTGAGGAACTATTCGACCAGCACAATGAGGATGAGTCACTAGCTAGAAATAAAAGCAACTACACCCCACCAAAAGGTAGAAATAAAATCCTAGACGAATTCTGTGAGCACATTACAAACTTCCCCTACCAACACTTACACAAACCAAAACCCAAACCAAACCTCAACAAGAAAGAGTGGGAAGAATTAAACAAATTAAAAAATGAAAGATCTATCACCATTAAAGAGGCCGATAAAGGAAGTGCAGTAGTCTTAATGGAGACAGAATACTATATCAACTTAGCACTCTCCACCTTGGAAAATGGAACATATTACGAAAAGGCTGAACACTACAATCAACAGAAAATTATGAGAAACTTAAAAACCCTGATCAACCCCCACAAAGAAGAACTCACTAACAAAGAATTCAACTTCATCACAAATTTCACTAGTAAAACCAGCCTCTTCTACGGTATTCCCAAAATTCATAAAAGCGAATTAATAAGTAAGGCATGCAAGGAAGCCACAAACTCTGTAATCAATGTCCCCTCACCAAATGACCACAAATTGAGACCTATAATAGCAGGTCCCGCGTGCGAAACCCACCGCCTTAGCAACTTCATTGATACCCTTCTCAAGCCGTTCCTCAAACACATTAAAAGCTACATAAGTGACGATCTAGATATGCTTAACCACCTCCCCAATACACTTCTTGCTGAACAAACCCTGCTAGTAACATTCGATGTAGTTAATCTTTACTCCAACATCCCCCACAACCTAGGAATAGAAGCTATCCAATTCTGGCTGGATAATTACTCCAACGAACTCCCACACCGCATCAAAAAGGAATTTATTTTAGAAGGACTCAAATTCATCTTAGAGAATAATTTCTTCACCTTCAACAACAAATTCTACAGACAGAAAATCAGGGACGGCAATGGGAACGAAGACAGCTCCCACTTACGCCAACCTAGTCATGGGATACCTGGAAATCACCCTCTATAATAACGTTCTTAACCACTCTCCACACACACATAGAGAAGAACTGGAAGAGATATCTTGATGACTGCTTCATCCTTTGGCCCGAAACCGTCGAGAAGCTTAAAGAATTTCACACCCTTATAAATGGGCTCAACACAAACATTATTTTCACAATGGAATACAGCCCTCAACAAATTCCCTTCCTCGACATCCTCATTAAAATTCACAACAAAAAAATAGAAACAGACATATACTACAAGCCCACAGACTCCAAGCAATACCTCCCTTTCAATTCATGCCACTCTAGACACGTTAAAATTAACATTCCCTACAACTTAGCCAAGAGAATTTGCACTATAGTCTCCAATAAAAACACCCGTCTCTTACGTCTACAAGAACTCAAGGGCACATTAACAAGCAGGGATTACCCCACGTCACTAATTGACAATGGGATCCAACGCGCCCTAAAACTCAGCACACAGGAACTTAGACGCCCTAAACCTGTTACATCGAAACCCCATACTCTACCATACATCTCTACACACAGCCCCCTCAACAATGAAGCTTTTGACACCATCCTCCAGAACATTCCTGTATTAAAAAAGGACCACAGAATGAACCAAATCCTCCTAACACACGAAATCATAAAGAGCAAAAGGCAACCCAAATCATTGAAAACCATCCTAACAAATGCCAAAGTACTGCCAACCACAGCAACTAAACCCACAGTAAACAAATGCAATAGACCCAACTGTGGTATATGCATCAACCTAATAGAAGGTCCGGAATTCCTTTTTAAACAAGGACAACGTTTCACAGTAAAACACAACTTCACATGCGCATCAGAAAACCTAGTATATGTCTTAACTTGCTCGGGCTGTAATGAACACTACATAGGCCAAACTAAAAATAGCCTCCGCCAACGCATGACTGTCCGCAGATCCCAAATAAAAATACAGGAATACAGAAAAATAGCACTTAGTGCACATATTGATACCTGTGCCGCACAACTCCATCCCAATTTTAGAATCTTTCCCCTCTACAAATTTAAAGACAATGCCACTCATACCCAGCGAATAACCATGGAATCCCACCTTATTAATAAATACAGACCACTTCTAAACACATCCCCCTAACACGAACCCACAACAAACACACTTACACCTGCACACACCCTACACACACCTTTACCCAGATATTAACACCATGACACACGCAAATATATGGTTCCACACATACACATAATTGAATACGGGTGCAAAATATCCAACACTATTTTTTGGAAATGTCTGTAAATATTGACTTCACACAAACACGTTGCTTCCCGATACAGGCACAAGGCCAGCAGAACTATAAATATTGAAAATTGTACCCACACACGCACACATATATACACGCGCGCGCGCCCCAACATATATATAAACCACACACACACACACACACACATACACACACACGCGCGCGCGCGCACACACACATACATACATACAGCTCTTCCTGTCCTAAACGAACTTACTTATCCAGCTCAAATTCAGTCAAGCGGAAAATACACTCCCTAACTACGCGCTGAAAAGCTATTTAAAATATCCACATGACGTCTACTGACCAGCCTGAACAATAAGAATTTTCAACAACGCTATTTTCGAAAATTCTAAACATTCACGTGACCTCTCTATTATGACCACATTCACGTGACCTCTTTATTATGACCAATAAGAAATTTTAGGCGCGACACTAGCCAAATTTTAACTTCTCTGGAGCCTTTTTTCTTACCCCAACACCAACTTCCATTCAAACATTCACGTGACCCCTTCATAATGACCAATCAAAATTGTATTGACCATTGTCCACAAGAAATTTTAGGCGCGAAACCAAGCAAATCCAAAACAACTCTGGAGCCTCTTTTTTCACATATAAGAGACAGCAA
This sequence comes from Octopus sinensis, assembly GCF_006345805.1. Taxonomy (NCBI): domain Eukaryota; kingdom Metazoa; phylum Mollusca; class Cephalopoda; order Octopoda; family Octopodidae; genus Octopus; species Octopus sinensis. Next base: position 72,062,581 of record NC_042997.1, read on the forward strand.
ACCCAACATAAAGTCAGATAAGAGGAAAAAATCTATCAGAGAAGGAACTCTAATCTCTCTTTAAAAAATATATTTTGATAAGCATAACAAATGCGCAACCGGTAAAAAGAACTTTCACCTAATTAAATTACTTAAATTACTTAAATTATTTTGTCAGCATTTTCTTCATTTCCTTTTTATATATCACAACTCGTGTTCCACATCTCCTTTTATATATATATATATATAAAAAAGATGTGGAACACGAGTTGTGATATATAAAAAGGAAATGAAGAAAATGCTGACAAAATAATTTAAGTAATTTAAGTAATTAAGTAATTTAATTAGGTGAAAGTTCTTTTTACCGGTTGCGCATTTGTTATGCTTATCAAAATATTTTTTAAAGAGAGATTAGAGTTCCTTCTCTGATAGATTCTCTGATATATATATATATATATATATATATATATATATATATATATATATATATATATCAGGCTGAGTAAAAAGTAAGTCACGTTTTGAAACATGAAATTCATCACAATATATTTCAACAATGCGGAATTTTACTCATCAAAGTAAGTACCATTACAATCAACACGTTTTTGCCAACGAGTTACAAGTTTGTTTATTCCGGTAACATAAAAATCTGGAAGTCTGGAGCTGATGAACTCTTTGAACGTACTTTCAGCATCGGTTTGATTTTTGAACTCCTTCTCTTGGAGGAAACCACCGGGGTGCTTGAAAAAGTGACAGTCGTTAGGAGAAAGGTCTGGAGAATAAGCTGGGTGGGGAAGAACTTCGTAGCTAAGTTCCCTCAACTTCTGGAGCCTCATTAGTGAAACGTGTCATCGAGCATTGTCATGAAGAATGATTGGCCCTCTTCTGTTGACCAGTCTGGGACGGAGGAGCAGAAGTTTTTTGTTCATTTTGGCAATTTTATAGTAATATGTTTCTGCAGTAATGGCATCACCAAACAGTCACCCATAACCTTCTTTTTAAAAAGCTCAGGTTTAGGGAAGGTTTTCGGTGCTTCATTTTGGTCCAACTACATTTGTACAGAATCCAGTTTTCATTGCAAGCTTCAATACGGTCGAGAAATGGATCGGTTACAGAGAAGTGATGAGCAAATTTCGTATCTGCACATTTTCTGATTTTCATTCAAATCGTGTGGTACCCATTTGTCGAGCCGTTTTGATTTTCCGATTACATGCAAATGGTTGCTGGCAATTTTCTGTCTAACTTGAAGTTCTTTCGCCGGTTCTCGAGTGGTTCTACATGGATCTTTCTCAATGACGGTCTTTAATTAACCGTCATCGATGGCATATGGGCGTCCACTACGCGCACAATCTTCAAGGCTCAGGTCTCCACTGCAAAATCGTTTAAACTATGTTCAAGATGACCACTCACTGGTCATTTCCTCACCAAACGTTTCATTGATATCGCGAACAGTTTCAGTCGCTTTACGTCCTTTTCTGAAGTTGAATAGCAAAATTGCTCGAATATCGAGGTTTTGACAGTTTCATTTCAGATTGTTGTAACAACAGTGAAAAAAAATCAATGTTAATTTATTGATGCATTTGGGCAAGTCTGTGTCTGTATTATCAGACGATTGCAAAAAATGTTTAAAAGAATTCAAAACTGCAAAAATCCGGTACAAATTCATGGTTCAAAACGTTGCTTACTTTTTACTTAACCTGATATATATCTATATATATATATATATATATATATATATATATATATATATATTATATATATATATATATATTATATATATATATATATATGTATACAGGGTGGCCCAAAACTCACTGAGGGTTTGCAATTTTTGATAGTTCTTTTTGATAGTTCTGGTGATTTTTGAACTACGTCCTGGAAATTAATTATGGAAAAATATGGCACCATACAACACACCCAAGTGGTGAAATTGTTCTATCAAAATCAAAGGTCAATTAATCAAACCCAGAGACCATATTGTCGGTACTTTCAAGTGAGAGTTGGAACTTAGTCGTTTTGAAAAACAAGAAGCAGTAAGTGATCTCGCACGATCTAGGAGATCTCGCGCTGTCAGAACCCATATGGCAAGGGAATGAGTGCAAGAAAGTATTGAACAGAATCCAGACAAATCAACTCGAAGGCGGTCCAGACAGTTTGAGATTTCACGAACTTAGCTGTCAAGGTATAATTGGTTCAATGCAAAGTACAGTTGATTGAACATTTGAATCCGGAGGACTATGAAGACAAAAATTTTTACACAAAAATTGATCATGTTTGATGAAGCTCACTTTCATTTAAATAGGTTCATCAGCAGACAAAAATTGCCGGTTTTGGGGCTTTGAGAATCCGAGAGCATTATACCAAAGAGAATTTCACCCCATAAAGTGTATGGCGTGCAATTACGGCGGATGAGATAATCGGACCTTATTTCTTTAAAGACGACGATGGGAATGCTGTCACTGTGACTGGTGAGCGATACAAGTCGATGATCGAGAACTTTTTGCGCTCGACTATTCGAAATAGGCCCGGCATGTGGTTCCAACAACATGGGGCAATTTCTTATACGGCAAGAGACACAATACAATTGCTGAGGCAATGTTTTGGAGAAAAAATCATCTCCCGCTACTACGATGTCAACTGGCCATCACGTTTCCCAGAATTGACCAGCCCTGACTTTTTCTTGTGGAGGTACCTCAAGCAGAGGGTTAATATCCACAAACCAGAAACCCTGGAGCAATTAAAGGACAATATCACTACAGAAATCAGGGAAATGGACCCAGAAACCCTTACAGCTGTCATGGAACATATTTTGGAAAGGGTACGGATGTGTGAAGCTGAAAATCGACGTCATTTACAAGATGTCATTTTTCATATATAATGCAGAGGTATGATGAAAAAGGACTAATGCAGATTAATCTTCATTATTTCATCTACATATGAATAAAATTTACTACGCCTGTTTCTAGAAATAAGGGAGTTACTAAAAATTAAAACCCTCAGTGAATTTGAGACATCCTATCAATCTATCTATAGATAGATAGATAGATAGATAGATATAATATATCTGTGTGTCTATCTATATACATATATCTATCTTTCTCTCTCTCTATATATATATATATCTGTCTCTATGTATCTAGCGATCTGTATGTATGTATATATGTATGCATACATACGCACATACATGCATACATACATACATACATACATACATACATACATACATACATGGATGCATACATACATACATACATACATACATACATACATACATACATACATACATACATACATAGAGGGTGGGCTTTAAATTTCGCAGGCTGACTATGAAGGAGTGATGCTAGAGCTGTGAAATTTTGCATTCATTAATTTCAATTAGTAATAATTGCATTGATTCGATCCATGTAAACTGGCAGCTGACTGTTCAAAGAAAAATTCAAAAGTAACTAGTAGCCTCTTCTCTTGAAAATGGACAAAAGTTGGCATCATGGTTGTTATCAAGTATCTGCAGGAGAAGAGTTTAGCCTCGCCAAGGACATCCACTCTGATATGGTTGCTTCATTAAGAGATGACTTTCCAGTTTTATAAACTGTACAAATGTGAGCAACTGGATTTAGAAGGGGAAGGGAGAATTTTGAAGTTGACCCAACGTCTGGACGTTCTGCAACTGTCATCAGCGAGGAAAACATTGATCGTGTTCACCACATGCTGATGGATGACAGGCTATTGACAGTAAAGCAAATAGATAATGCTATCAGTGTATCCCGTGAGATGGTTGAGAATATTCTGCACAATGAACTTGATATGACGAAGGTTTTTGTTTGGTGGGTACCATGTCTTTTGATACCTGATCAAAAGCGCACCAGGCTGATCACATCACAATAAAATCTAACATTGTTTGAGATAAATTCAGGTGGTTTCCTAACCCACTTTGGGCCAGAGACAAGACAATTCATGCAGTGGAAACACTCCTCCTCGCCTGCTCCAAAGAAGGCCAAGGTCGCTTCATCTGCAGGAAAGGGGGTGGCCTCAGCTTTTCGGGATGCAAAAGGGATTGTGTTTATTGACTACCTTGAAAAGAGACACGCTATCAGTGGAGAGTACTATGCCAACTTGCTGAGGCAGTTACGAAAGCTATCAAGACCAAACGCTCAGAATATCTAACGGAAAGGTTCTTGTTTCATTAAGACAATGCTCCAGCACGCAAGTCGTTAGTTTCATTGGCCGCTGATCGTGACTGTGGTTTTGAATTGGTTGATCAATGCCCCTCCCTCTATTCTCCTGATTTGGCCCCATCTAGTTATCATCTGTTCCCCAACATAAAAAAACACTTGGCAGTGATGATGACGTCATATCCACTGTCGATGACTTTTTTATTTACCAGTAGGATGAAAGCTTCTTCATTAATGGGATCCAAGCACTGCAACACCAATGGACAACTCGTTGCATAACAGCGTAGAATAGCAGAATGCTTTGTATGCCTGACAAAATACTGCACACTTTTTAGTTAAAGTCTTTTAAATTTTGAATTGAATTCCCGCTGAGATTAGCATAATGGCGTAGATAAAATAAGGCAACAGTAAAAATACGAGTCGATTAAGGAGGTATTGTATAAATAAATAGTAGTATATAAATTTTGTTCAGTTCTAAATTTGAGAGATAAGGAATTATGTACATTATTTACATTATTTACATTTGACGATATTTGTCCTCATCTCGTTTGTTGTTAGAACTTTTCGGCTGATATACTCTCCAGCTTTCTTCAGGTGTCCTGGGGAAATTTCGAACCTGGGTTCCCATTCCTAAGGTATTTTTCGACATTATTATTATTATTATTATTATTATTATTATTATTATTATTATTATTATTATTATTATTATCATTATTATCATTATTATTATTATTATTATTATTATTATTATTATTATTATTATTATTATTATTATTATTATTATTATTATTATCTTTCAGGTCACTGCCTGGAATCGAACTCGTAATTAAGGAAAGATAAGAAAATATTAGATTTATAAGCCCTAAAATTTACTCCATAATTGCTCATGGGCATATGGCGTGCTGTTAAGAGCGCGGGATACTAACCCCAAGATTTCGAGTTCGATTCCATGGGCATATGGCGTGCTGTTAAGAGCGCGGGATACTAACCCCAAGATTTCGAGTTCGATTCCAGGTTGTGACCTGAATAATAATAATAATAAAAATTGTACAATACCACAGATTTGCTTGTCAGTTGTTTGACGTTAACCAGTTGAGCATGTCTCTTAGTGGCTGACGATATATGCATCTCACGAGCAGAATTAGTGGGGGAAGCATCATAGCCATGTGTTGAGAGGGATTCTTTGGGGTCTGAATAGTTCACCTCTGGAAACATGGGTGTTTCATTCAGCATCTTTAAAAACCCTTATCCAGGGACTTTTGAGCAGGATGGGTTACTCGACCAGAAGAAAATTCTAACTGGGCCTCACCTGCAATGTGCTTGATATGAGATCACTATGTCGCACACATATGGTTGCGATGCATGTGCCTAGAGTACCCTTATCAGATAGATAGTCATGATGGGTATACTGGGCTTCGTATACTTTACACCAGTGTCACTTTGATAGCAAGCACTGCTCTCACAACAATAATAATAGTAGTAGTAGTAGTAGTAGTAGTAGTAGTAATAATAATAATAAAAACATCGAAAAATAACTTAGAAATGAGAACCCAGTATATCAGCCGAAACAAACAAGATGAGCACACATATCCGTCAAATGTAAATAATGTAAATAATATAAATTTTGTTGTATCCCAGTGTATTTAAACGAAATATAACTACACGCACGTACACACGCGCGTGTGCACACACAAACACGCATACGCACACACACACATTGACATTAAAATATTGTCATGCCAGCAAATAGAAATATGAACATTTCACATAAGGTTCCATGTCCTTTTCAGCGTCTACGTTCGTGAGTTGACACAATTTCATTTACTATTACTAATGGTTCTCATGTTACCGAAAACGGTGTCGTTGGATGAGCTTGTGCCAACCTCTGACATTGACATTTATTCTATTCCCTCCAGATTCGTTGTGTAAACAGATTTTGTTTCTATTACAACCAGAAGAAGCACATACTACCAAGGAGAGATATAAACTGTCTCAACCAATTCGAAGATTTCTATTCCCACGGTTAAAATAGCAAAATAACCAAGAAAGTGTTAACATGTGGTACCCTCTACGTAGATACTATACCAACAGTGGTTAATGACTCAACATAATCACGCATCTATTTCATGAAAAATACCAATGAGAAAAGATTTTCAGATCACGTAGATGAAACAGCAATTGCGAGAGAAGAGACAGCACTCACTTTCACTGGATTCCCAAATGATCTACTGGAATATAAAGGAAACAGCTTTAAGCTGTTCAACATAATCCAATACGGTTTTCCATTGTCACTAAATATTTTCCAGGTCATTCACACTTAATTATTTCACATTATATGCAACATTGTTACTCACAGATGTCTAGATTTAATATCCGTAAGTTATTTGAGCTTTCAGTATTCATTGACATCAATGCGATTTTGATATCCACTCTGGAAGTTATGAATACAATTTGTGAGGCGGTCGTAATCTCTCTCCACAATAAGTGAGCTCCGCTTAAAAAGAAAATGGGTTTTGGAAGTTAGAAATATGATCATTGGAATGGCTTCTTCGTTGTCAATTATTCAATAACTATTTTGGAGATAATACAGATTATCCTCATTACCATTGTTATTGGTATGGTTGCACACGTGCACGTACTGTTTTTTACACTCACTCTGAACGGCTGTCGTATTACAACGAAAAGAAATGTTCTCTACTGAAGTTGATTGTGGTGAGAGCCATTCCTCCTGTTAGGCATTACACATTACAAAAATCCAAAATAGAGTAAATAAAATTATATATAAAACTTTTGTATCATAAGTAATTTTTGTGCTCCAAAGGACACGAAAATTCAGTCATTTGGAGGTACAATTCGGCTCTTCTTTTTACGCAGGTGTTCTTATTCAAAGTTTTAACAAAATCTCACAATAGTAGACAAATTGCTTTCAATAAACTTTAAACTTCGGGAGCCGATATAATAATGAGAGGTAATATTTATCCTCACTTAAACATGGCCATTCTGTTGGAATAAGCTATACCATGAGAGAAACTCTCATATTTGCTTTTGGTATTAATATTAATTATCATTATTATTCTTTCCACTATTGGATGAAGGCCTAAAATTTTGACGGACAACACATGCCACTAAGTATTTTCTCCTGCATGCTTACGATTTTGCCAGTTCATCGCCTTAATAATAATAACAACAACAATAATAATATTAAGTCATAGTACCTAACAACTATGAAGAAAAAGAAGAAACAACAAAAGCTGTAAAACAACTGAAATCCAAACTATAACTGGAACAGCAACGGATCACGATAAAACTATGGCAAGAAAAGCCCCTTTATGGCAAATACTGGGTTAAACTAAACAGAAAAGAAATAGACAAAACCAAATTCCAACAATGGCTGAGAAGCTCAGGACTAAAAGCAGAGACTGAAGATTTTTAATTACAGCGCAAGATCAAAGCCTCCCACCACCACCACCAGAAATCACCAAAAACATGTAATGAAAAAAAAAACATACAAGTAACTGCAGAATATATGGAGATGGAGAAGAAACAATAAATCATATTATCTCTGGCTTCCCAGTCCTGGCTAAGAAGGAATATATTCACAGGCACAACAGAGTTGGGACCTATGTACACTGGAAGCTATACCAACACTATGGAATAACAATAGAAAAAAGACGGTATAGGCACACACCAGAAAAGGTCACAGAAAATGAGAACGTAGCCTTACTCTGGGATATGCCAATATACACAGAGAAATTAAGGCCAATAGACCGTATATATTTGTCAGAAATCATCAAGAAAAGAAATGCTTTCTAATCGATGTATCAGTATCAACAGATGACAATGTTTCTCTAAAAGAAGCGGAGAAACTTTCAAAATACACAGATCTGGAAATAGAGGTAACTCGAACGTGGAGCCTAAATACAGAAACAATTCCTATTATAGTAGGTGCATTAGGTATGATTAAAAAAAAAATTCAGACAAATACATAAGAAAAACACCCGGGCTTACAAGTATATATATAACATACAGAAAATAGCACTACCAGGCACCGCACACAATAGCAAATCAAAATGCGCTTGAACAGTTGGCTGATAGGTGGGAACAAAAACCTCTGCATGACAAATATGTGGCCCGTAGCAAACAAAATGATGTAGACCAGAAGCACACACATCAGTGGCTACGGAGCCTAGAACTAAAAGCTGAGAGTGGAGGCTTTATCTTGGCTGCCCAAGATCGGAGCTTATTAACCCGTAACTATCAAGTCAGTGAGATGGTGTAGACTCAAAGTGTCGATACTGCAACGATCGGATAGAAACAGTCGACCACTTAATCACTGGATGTAAGGTTTTAGCACCTATAGAGTACAAATTAAGACATGACAGACTTGGCCAATATCTACATTGGATAATGTGTCGGCATTATATAATCAAAACTGCTGACAAATGGTACAAACACCACCCTGAGGCTATAACTGAAGGAGAAAATGTAACTATCCTTGGGGACTTCCCAGTATGTACAGATCGGAACATCAAGGCGAACAAACCAGATATTGTTGTGAAAAACAAAAGCAATACAATTTGTTTATTGGTTGACATGAGCATACCATGTGACCATAATATCTCGGCAAAAGAATTTGATAACCTCAGAAAATATAAAGATTTGCTAATCGAAATCGAAAAGATGTGGCATCTCAAGACGGTTACAATACCAGTGATTGTAGGAATACTTGGAATGATCAAAAACGAAACTTACCATCCATGCAGGAAGTGCATAAGATTGTCTTATCTGGTACACCAAACGTATTGAGAAGAGCATTGTCGCTGTAAATTTTCTTTCCTTTTCCCCCTTTATTTTATTTGCTTAATTTTTTATTTTTTATTTTTTCCTTTTTCTCTGTCTTCCCCATTTTCTCCATCACATGACTCTGTAAATGAACAATCTGGTGTGTTCGTTTTAATGGCCTACCAATGTATATAGTACGCTTCTCTGCCCTAGGTGTCAGGAAGATACTCGGCAAGAAAAGGAAACAATTGAAAGAAGATGCTCATGAAAATAATAATAATAATAATAATAATAATAATAATAATAATAATAATAATAATAATAATAATAATAATAATATTTTCTATAGGCACAAGGCCTGAATTTTTTTCAGAGAGGAGGTAGTCGATTATATCTACCCCAGTGCGCAAATAGTATTCTTTTCATCGACCTCGAAAGGATGAAAGGCAATGTCGACCTTGGCGGAATTTGAACTCAGAACGTAAATACGGACGAAAAACTGCTAAGCATTTCGCCCGGCGTGCTAACGATTCTGCCAGCTCACTGCATTAATAATAATAATGCCCTGATAAAGTATCAGAGATGATGATGATGATGATGATGATGATAATAGTAATAATAATAGTTTCAAATTTTGGCAAAAGGCTATCAATTTTAGTGGGTGGGAGTTAATGAGTACCTTTAACTCTAGTACTTCACTAATATTTAGACGAAAGGCAAAGCTGTCCCCTACCGAGATAAATAACAGTTCAGGTACATACCAGCAATTTGTAGTGAAGTGTTTAATAAACATTTCTACTACAGACACATGATATAAAATTCTGAGAAAAGGGGCTAGTCGATTACAAGGGCCTTGGCGCTCAACTGATACTTAATTAATTGACCCCGAAAAAATGAAAGACAAACTCGACCTGGGCGGAATTTGAACTCATAACGCATAGCCAGACGAAATGCCGCTACGAATTTTGAATGACATGCTATCGATTCTGCCAAAGGTATAATAATAATAATAATAATAATAATTCTTTCCTTATTTTTACCAAAAGGGAAACAGATGAAGAAACATTACAGAGATACGCCACAAAAATGTGTTGGTGTTCACAGTGAAATCGAAGAAAAGAAAGTGGTACTATACACAGTATGCATTCTTATATAATAAAGTTTCTTGAGGAGGATTGCCATCTAGGATCAATAATGAACCCCACAGATCCAGAATTATTCTAGCAAATATACCCGCTTACGGCTGTATTCTTTGGGCTACAGGTACATGCTGAAAGTAGGACCACTCACACCGGCTATATTCGATATTTACTGATACAACCAATTTCAACAAATTTACTTTCCGCCATCACATTCCTCTCCAAGTAGAATTTGAAAGACTTGATGAGGATCTGATTAGAGAGGAAGGCGCTGTGATTTCTGCATTTAGATATATATATAAAAAGACCAACAATGAATGCAATGATACTAAAATAAAATCATATTCGTCAATCAATAAATTTTATACAATGAAAGGATTCTTGGTGAATTGGCTGAACGTGTAAAGTCAAAATTCATGTAAGAATCGTGGAGGTGATGAATAAAAATGGAGAAAGAAATCACTTTCTCTGATGTGTTACAATCAAGCAATAGTTTTTTCGAGAAAATTTGTTTTGTCATTCGGTTTTTAACGAAGAATCAAATACCTAACACGAATAAAACATTTTTCTACCTAAAAATTATCTTATTGGCAAAAACTCATTTCCTTTTAGGTTCAATAAGCTTTCATTTTATTGCCAGTCGTTCTATATTCTTAAATCGAAAGATTATTGAATCGGCAAGAGTCCCCACTTTCTATTCAATTCTGCCTTTCGAGTCCAGCACATCATCTCAAGAAAAGTCCTTGATCTCGAATCTACTGAACGCTCGACAGCAATATTCGAACTCTGAACGACTGTGTGGAGGGTGGTGTCATCGCTCTTGTACGCATCTAGCTGGCGGCCATTCTGGTCCTGTAGAGCTTTCATTTCAAACCAACCATGACACACTCTTCTCAGTGTTTGTGGAAGCCCAAGGAAGGAAGTGAGCCATAGTCCCAAGTGCTTAGTCTTTCGTAATAGATTAGTTAGTAAATTCTCTTCGATAGCCATCTCATTGAGAACGCCGTCACATTTCTCCACATCTAATCCTCACTAGAAAACTAGCATGATAGCATAGTCCCGGGAACAGAGAGGCAAGTGCACCTCATAAAACTTTTGTTGGATGCAAAATCAAGATTTGCACCCCTACTTACTTTTCTCGAGTTTAGAAAACCCGAGTGTGTGAAAAGTGATCTGTAAAAAGTAGCTTGAAGTTAGGTTTCTTCTCAAAGAACAAGCAACAAACATAAATATGTAAAAGAAACACAATAAGATCTTGTTTGTAAAAAATTTTGAATCTGAGTTTGCACACCTAAAACGAATTTCGCTCCCGAGCCAGTGCATGTTAGTTGTACCAGACTAAAGCAGATACATCCAAAGTTATTGAGTTTGGGATGTCTTACAAAGTACCAACTCAAAACAAAACTTTGCGCTCGATAGTACAATAAAGTAGTGTTACAAAAAATAATAAGACAAGAAGAATGATTTATGTTATTTAATGCAAAGGAGAAATGAGGTGAAGAGATGTTCATACTTTTAGTAAGAGAATTGATAATATAAGAGATGAAATGGTTTACATCTGGTTTGAAACTGCACCGCAGTCTATCATGTAGGATTACTGCGAGCTTAACCACATGCTGTGACGACGATAAATCTGGGCACCTGTGAATGCCTAGAAAGAGCTGCTATAAATAACGCTGTAGACAGTGTAGCGTAGAAATGATTAAGGGATACAGACTCGGGATTTCAGTAAAATCTAAAAGGGGAAATGTTACAGGTGCTTGCTACCCTTCGTTTACTCTCCTTCCCTATCACAAGAAGTGAATGACCTGGACGATAAATAGTAACATAGGGAAATCACATTTGATTATGTGGAGTAGACGTTGATAAGGGTCTACTGCATAATGAGATTTAATACTCTACAGGAGGATGGAGGTAAATAGATTTATCCTTCATCAACGGTAGAATGTACCACTTTAACAGCGTTACTGAAGGGATGTCAACGAGCTAAGAACGAAAACACAAAGTATCTTTTACACACGCACACACACACACACACACACACACACACACCATGTGCTCGTAATATTAAACACATTGCACTCATTTAAGCAACAATTTATGATCTTAGACGAATAACAAAACAATGATAACACACGAAACGGGTATTTAGCGATAGCTGCGTAACTACGTTACTGGTTGATTATATTACATTTTGATTGATAATGCGATCGCTCGCCAAATAAAGATTTTCTAGTTCCGTCAGGAGCTTGGTTTGTAGCTTACTTTCAATATGAAATTATTGCTTATACAGATAGACAGACAGACAGAGAAAGGGAGAAAGAAAAAGAGAGAGGGGGAGACAGAAAGAGAAAGAACAGATAGAAACATATAGAGGGAGAGAACAGAGAGGGACACATACACAACACAAATTCACTTTCCTATTTCCAACAAAGTGCAATTTAAAATTAGTTTATTTACCATAAGCACCACCACACCCAACACACACACACGCGCACACACACACACACACACGCACGCATACAAGTACAACACCCCCACCTCCAGTGGTATTGAACTCTTGACCCAAAAGATCCCGATACTTTAGCTACACTTTCATTTGGCCTAATTATATCCAGCGTATAAAACAATAAACATCGGACTTGTACAATACTCGGAACCAATTAATGTCACTTTTATAATCAGCTGTTTTTATCAGTATTTGATTGGATGTGTTGGGAAAAGTGATTAAAAGATGTTCATCTCTTTACTAAAGGGATTAACAATGCAAGTAAAATAGTGAGGGACCAGTAATCGAACATGGAGCTCAAAATTATCTCATTCACAGGAGTTTACCGCTTACGCTACGCACACGTTATATTGTTATTAAACATTGTTTAAACACACACGCACATGCACACACACACACACACATACACATACACACAAATACACACACTCATAAACACGCATACACACATAAACATAGGTATGACTATATATGTTTATATATATCCATATATATGTATCTCTACATGTACTACATGCATATTACATGTGTGTGTGTGTGTAAACATATATATATATATATATATATATAATATATATATATATATATATATATATATATATATATATATATACATGTATACATACATATGTGTATGTATGTTTACATATCTCTATGAATGTTTGTAGATGCGGGTGTGTGCGTGAGAGAGAGAGAGAGAGAGAGAGAGAGAGAGAGAGAGAAATGAAGACAGAATAAAGGAAGATCAAGAAAAAGTCAGGCATATGTTTCTGTGTATGAGAGTGTGTGTTAGTGTGTGCATGTGTGCGTTTGTGCTGTGTTTGTGTATATGTGTATAAGTTTATCTGAGTGTATAAGTTTGTCTGTGTATATAAGAGTGTGTGTGGTTATTACAGTATATGTAATATAGTTGTACATCTGAACTGCAGACTGTTTGTATACAAATATATTTCTCACTGAAAGTATTCACAACCGGTACACAGTTATATATGTAACGCAGAGTATAAGAGCTGCGGCAAAGCATGTGAAAAAACAGGTACATCAAACTGAATTGAATAGAAATGTATAATGATACCAAACACCTACACACTTATACACACAGATCCGCACACATAGATATGTGTGTGTATGCTTGTATTTGTGTGTGGAAGTTAATCCCTGATTGAGTAAATACAAGTTACCTACCTCTAACTGAGTAAAACACACAGGCCTCGTCCTCATGATAATTCTGTTTGATACCGGTCCTTGTTAATGTTTTCCGTGCACAGTTTGGACGTTGGTAGTTATATAGATATAATGCATATATATATAATATGCATATCAGTCATATATGTAAATGCATATCGGTATGTATGTATGTCTATATACACGCATAGGTTTCTACATGAAGCGTAAACTTGTTGTTGTGTATACACAAAAAATATATTCCTAAATATGTATGTATGTATGTATGTATGTATGTATGGATGGATGGATTGATGGATGTATGGATGGATGGATGATTACTATGTTTTTGTTTACACTTCCTATTAGCTTACCTTGCCGGCTTCTAACTTCTATCGCAATGTTGAAGTATGCATATATGAAGCTCCATGTGTTTTTATGTGCTTGTATGCTTATAGGTATGCATATATATATGTGTGTGTGTGGTGTGTGTGTGTGTAAGAGAGAGAGAGAGACAGACAGACAGACAGACAGACAACAGACAGACAGACAGACAGACTGACAGAGTGAAAGCTGGAGGAATTGTGTATGTGTGTGAGTGCGTGTGAAATTGTATGTTTATGTTGTGAATACTATTTGCAAATGCATTACTGAAACCAAACATAACATGGTTCGATGCTTTGTCTCTCTCTCTCTCTCTCTCTCCCTCTGTCTATCTAACTTGTTTTTATTCTTGTGTGTGTGTGTATAGTTGCCTTCATATGTAAGTATATGTAGGACTGTCTAACTATCTGTATAACTGCCTATATATATCCATGTCAACCAACATGTTGTTCGTGGTGGTTGTGGTGATGGTGGTGGTGTTGTTGGAGGTTATTTTGTTCTTATTTATGTACGTGCCCGCGCGTTGCTTCTAGTCTGTGCGTCCGTGTCTGTATTTTGTAATCTGTGCTCTGTATACATCTGTATAAATTATAAAAAGTGTGCGTCTTTAAGTCTCGGTAGGTATGAGCGAGTATGTATGTGTTTGTATCAACAGTGTGTGTTTGCGATGGGAATGCGTGTGGTAGGTGATAGAAAGTTTTCCTCCAGATTTTGTACATGTGTGTGTGTTTGTGTGTATGTGTGCATGTGAATGTTTTCTAAAAGTTCTCCCGTTTTCTTTTTCAAAAGTCCGTGCCGGTTCTTTCAGAAGATCCCACCTTCCGTAACAAGTTTTTGAGGGATTTTGTTTTGTTTCTTTAGGAGGGAACTTAAAAAACAAAACCGCGGAGCCACGGCTAAGCTAAAGAAAATAGCTTCTACTACACCAACACTAACAGCAACACGAACAACAACTACAACTACAAACTGTAATTAAGTATATAATAACGTTCACTGCAGTCACCCAACACACGACTCTCAGATAACACACAAACACACACTAACTCGGCCTCCCTGTCTCACTTTTTTTCTTCCCCTTGTTTTCTTCTATTTCTCTCTCTCTCTCCCTCTCTCCCTCTCTCTCTCTCTCAGTTCATTTGTCAGCTTGTTTCTCGCTTGCTCGCCCTCGTACCACCTTCTCTCTCTCTCTCTCTCTCTCTCTCTTCTCTCTCTCTCTCTCTTCTCTCTCTCTCTCTTCTCTCTCTCTCTTCTCTCTCTTCTCTCTCTTCTCTCTCTCTCTCCCTCTCTCTCTCTCTCGCTCTCTCTCTCTATATATATATCTACCTTTCTATGTAACTATATATATATATACACACACTCACTAGAAAATCAACATCACTATCAACATTAATATCCTCACCCACATCACTATTATTATATATTATAATCTCCACAACTTAGGAACAACAACTATTACGTGATCTTTTGATGTTTGTATGTGTGTATGTGTGTGTGTAAGAAAATGTGAAACAATTTGCATCTTGGTGAAAATGAAAGATAAACAAATAATCGTTAACAATCGGCAAACATCGTCAACAATGAAAGCATTAGCCGTAAAATGTGAATTTTATTTCATTTTATTTCAATGCCTTTTTTACTGTTGCACGACTGAAGATTGGTGGGGGAAACTACGAAATCATCTTCGGTTCATAACTCGCTTAGGAAGCACTCTCTCTCTCTCTCTCTCTCTCTTTCTCTCTCTCTCTCCCTCCATCTCTCGCCCCCTTTCTCTTATTCACTCTTTCTCTCAATTGTTTGCTCTCTCATTCTCTCTCTCTCTCTCTCTTGGAATCACAGCTATACATGCATATATACATACGTACGTACATACATACAGGTATGTATACATACATACATATATACATACATACATACATACATACATACATACATACATACATACATACATGCTTACATACTTACATGCATACATACATGCAGGTATCCATACATACATGTATACATAATACAAAAATACATACATACATATCGCTCGCTCTCGCTGACAATTAGTGCTTTCCTTTCACTTTCAGTCGGTGCCATTTGTTTCCCTTTGTCCCTATTATCTCCAACTACCGACGCAACCACTTTTACAACTAACAAGGGAGTTTCTACGCGATTACTTGAACTGCTAGTGCAGCACCCAAATGTGCCCCAAAATACGGCTGTTACCCTCAAAAAAGAAGGACAGTGAGTACGCTATACTGAAAACAAACAGGGATAGTCCAGAATGAATGTCTTTGATCGTGTTCTGTTTTACAAAGACCGACCTTGGGTTTAAGCAACAACAGATTTTTTTACCACCACCACCATCACCACCACCACTACCACAACTTTTCCTTCAGATACCACAACTCTATAGCATATAGCTTACATTGTTCATCTCCAAGCTCGGAAACAACTACATGATCACACACACACAAACACACATGTACGAAATCTACCAGATTGGAGGGGAAGGGTTCGTCAGTTAACTCATCCTCACTATTTGAAATGGAAACCAGAGCGTGAAATACCATAACTAAATACTGTAAGTAAATAATTGTTGCTAATATAGGTACAAATCCTAAAATTTGGTGAAGGAAGCGTGGGAGTAGTCGATTCTTATCAATCCCAGATTTTAATTATTGCTTTATTTTATCGACTCTGTGTGTAGCAGCTGGATTGTCTACATTGGACGCTGAGCTTTAAAGTTTTCTGGTATAACTTTGTGGTCTTACGGGATCACGAGGACAGCATGTCTGAGCCATCTCACCTGATCACATAACGCCAAATGTTACTTTTGTGCTTATCACTCACCATTATTTTGCCACAAAGCCAGAAATCGACATTGCCGACATCACTCATCGTGATCTTGAGTTCCTCTTTCTACAAAACCAGCAAGTGAGCAGGTGGATTGCCTAATATTAGTAATTTTGCACCTTAATTACTCCGTCTCTCGGTGAGGGATATTTCACTAAAACTATCTGCAAGATCTGTCTCCAATTCCCGTTTGGATTGGACCAGAAGAACCCGTTGTCTTTCTCAAGTCAGAAGTACGTTACCTTTCTCCTCTCGCGGGCCTCTGTAACAGATTATGGAAAACTGACACCAATTCGATGTTTCTAACATTCGAACTTTCGGGGAAAATGTTTCGTTTCGAGAGTTTTCAGTTGAATAAAGCATTAACAAAAAGCACTTTTTCGTTGTTCGTATTTACACCCGAAGCAGTACGTACGTGCATACTCCTGTTGTTGTTGACAAGATTATTTCTCAGTTGAGATAAATGTTATTAATATTTTTCTTACAATTAAATTTTGCATGCTGTTTTTCGGTTGGTTTCTGCGTGTGAAACATTATTTTGTACATTTTCAGTTTTTTTCTTTGGGAATGAGACGTGAAATGTTTATGGCCATCAGCAGCGAATAATAGTAGTAGTAGTAGTAGTAGTAGTAGTAGTAGTAGTAGTAGTAGTAGTAGTAGTAGTAGTTGTAGTAGTAGTAGTAGTTTCTACTATAGGCACAAGGCCTGAACTTTTCGGTGAGGTAGTTAGTCGATTACGTCGACCGGAGTGCTCCACTGGTATTTATGTTATGGCTCCGAAAGGATGAAAGGCTAAGCCGACCTCACCGGAATTTGTACTCAGAAGGTGAAAACGGACGAAATGTCGCTCAGTACTTTGCCAGCTCGCCGCCTCAAATAATAACTGTAATAATAACAATCAGTCTTTTTTCATCAACCATCACACCCTCAAAACTCAAGCGTTTATTAAATATGGAGAGAAATAAAAGGATTTGTCACGACAAGGGTTGTTTAAAAAAATACGAAATATTTAAAAGTAGTAACTGAAATGTACAAAAATTATGAAAGTACATAATACCACCTCCCGCGCGTGCGCGCGCACACACATGCACACACGCATATATATATATACCGCTATATAGAAAGACAGACAGATAGATAGATAGATAGATAGATAGATAGATAGATAGATAGATAGATAGATACATAGACGCATCCATACGTAGATGCATCCATACGTACATACATACATGTGCTTGTCTGTGGGTGCATAGGAATGTATATATGTGTGTGTGTGTACAAATACATATATACAGAGACACACACACTCACACACACACAGGCAGCTATAAATTTACCTAAGTAACTCGAGGGCCGAGCGTTTTGTGTGTTATACTTATCAAACTTGCACTTCCCAAGTGCAACTCACGAAATTCATTTTACTTCTCCCTACATCACCCCTCGCTCCCCTCACAGTCTTTCTTGACTTTCTCGTATTCTCTTTAAAGCAGCCATAACATTAGCCTCTATAGCATTGGTTCTCAATCATTTTTTGCCTATGGAACCCTCTGATTCCTATTTTACTGTATGGACCGCCATAGTTATTCGATTTCTTTGAAAAAAAAAACATTCTACTTTATTTTTATGATTAAATATTATAAGGAATTGTCTAAAAACAAGATTAAAATATTTTGTGCATTGTATAAGTATATGCAATTTATTTATCTTTTATCTTCTACCTGTTTCAGTCTTTCGATCGCGGTCATGTTGGGGCACCGCCTTGAAGAATTTTTAGCTGAATGAATCGACCCCAGGACTTTATTTTGTTAAACCTGGTACTTATTCTATTCTTCTTTTTTGCTGAACGGCTAAGTTTCGGCGATGTAAACACACCAACACCAGTTTTGAAGCAGTGGGGAGTGGGCAGACACAGACACATATACGCATAGATATATATATATATTATATATATATATATATATATGCGTGTGTGTGTGTGTGTGTGTGTGTATGTGTATATGTATGTATATATGTATATGTGTATGTGTGTGTATGTATGTATGTATATATATATATACGACGGGCTTTCAGTTTCCGCCTACCAAATCCACTCACAAGACTTTGGTCGGCCTGAGGCTAAAGTAGAAATCATCTACCCAAGGTGTCACACAGTGGGACTGAACAAGGAACCATATGGTTGGAAAGCGAAGTTTTTACCACACAGTCATTTTAACAACCAAGTCATGTATGGAGCCCCAAGGGCTTTATGAAACCTGGGTGAGATCCGCCGTTCTATTGCTACTCTATCTAGATATGCTAGACTTTTAAATCCTCTAAGCAAATCAGTTCGTTGTAATTTTTTATTCTCCAAACTTTTGTAGACAAACAATTCCCCGCAAATACCTCTGTGATTGTTCATAGTTTTTCTATCTTGGGTATTCTACGTATGTTTCTTTTTACTTCCATTGTGAATATACATTGTTGCACAACACTGCTACTAATTTAGTTGCTGCTAGTGTGCACAGTAATAAAGAAGTAACAATGAACGAATTATACAATAAATGAACGAAACTTAAAGAAATAAATATTTGAAGAGAATAACAGCGAAAATGTCACGATGATTTTTTTTGTTAAATATATAAAATGAAACTTCAAAGTTTCAATAAAATCTTTTATTGAAAGTTTTCAATTAAAAAAAGTCCTAATAGTTGTCGAAATGTTTCATATGACATATGGGGTTTGTGAAACAAAAAATTTAAGAAATATCAAAAAATAAGTGAAGTTTGATCAAAATCTGCAGAGATATTTGCTTCATATTTAGGTGGACTGTCACTAAATTTGAAGCTAGAGTTTGTTGCAGTGGATAAAACGTGCAACAAATAAAACACTTGGTGGACGTTGCACAATCCACCTGGCGTTATATTCCGCTCTAATCAGAAGTCTTTTACATTTCAGCTTGTAAACGCATGAGAAAATTTGATAATTTGTGTCGGTAATTATGAATGGGCACAAATGACAAAGATACGTAAGAGAGACAAATCAAATAAGAATTTAACTAGTGTCAGCTCTCACACTGTGATTCTTGGCAGTTTCGATATTTTTATATAGATTAACATTCAAGAATCTAAGTGTGTTTTATTCTTCCGCATCGTACTTATTTGTCTTGTCTCGTATTATTTATACCATAATTGGTATAATTTTTTGTCTTTGCCCAAATCGTTAGTATTAACCTTATTTCTCCCATTTCCTTGCCTTTTCACCGCCTCACTAGCTGAGACTCTATTAAAATGGTTTTGCGTCTCATCCTGACTGCAGTCGTAGTCTAGTAACTATATCCAACTATGTCCGGGCGTTATTAAGGCAGAGGTTCTACATGAAGATATCGAAACTACCAAGAATTTAAGCATGGGAACTGATGCTGGTTAAATTCTTATTTGTTCTGTTTCTGTTACATATCTTTATCATTTGTACCCATTCATAATTAGCGGCAGAAAGAGTCAATTTACTCACACGATGGACTTCATTGATACACACACACACACACACACACACACACACGCACATACATCGGTCCATCGAGTGATGATACTAATTCTTCTTCATTTGTGAAGTTTTGAATAACAACTGAAAAGAAAATGTTTATCTCTTATTATAAAAGGCAGATTTTATCTGCCTCCCTTTGGGAGTTATACAAATCTACAATATAGGATTTCTTCAATTACAATTTACCTAGCAATTTTAAGAGTACAATGCATCGCGTCATGCCAGGTCCAGTTTTAAAAATTTAAACTCCAATTAAGCAAAATTTACAGAAAACTCACATTCTGGTGTGTGTGTCAAATGCTTTTCTTAGTCTGGTTTACACCACACGCAAACGCACACACACAGTGGGCAAGGAATAAAATGAAAGTAATTCACTTACTGTAGTGAGTGATTCTTTCACTCTGCTTCCCACTTCCTCTTTACACATAGAAAAAACTTTTATTTTTTTACATAAGTAATGAGAGCGAAAGAGACTAAGAGAAAGCGATTGTATGACGAGGGAAGTTCCTTTCAAGTTACCGTGCATGGGACTCATTGATGTACATGTGTGTGTGTGTGTGTGTTTGATGGAGTGTGGGAGACAGACAGTATGTTGTGTAAGTGAAGTGCTTCTGTTAGTGTGTGTGAAGAGACAGAGAGAGTAATGTGTGAAAGAGAGAGATAACTGAAATTTTTTACTCGGTTTATGTGTATATGTATGTATGCATGTATGTGTGTGTGTGTGTGTGTGTATGTATGTGTGTGTGTATGTATGTATCTCTTATTATAAAAGGCAGATTTTATCTGCCTCCCTTTGGGAGTTATACAAATCTACAATATAGGATTTCTTCAATTACAATTTACCTAGTAGTTTTGAGAGTACAATGCATCGCGTCATGCCAGGTCCAGTTTTAAAATTTAAACTCCAATTAAGCAAAATTTACAGAAAACTCACATTCTGGTGTGTGTGTCAAATGCTTTTCTTAGTCTGGTTTACACCACACGCAAACGCACACACAACAGTGGGCAACGAATAAAATGATACTAATTCACTTACTGTAGTGAGTGATTCTTCAACTGCTCCCACTTCTTCTTTCCACACATACACACGCAAATAATAAATAAAATTGTAAGCTAACGTGGTGTGTGTGAGGTGTGTGTGTGCGCGTGGTGTGTGTGTGACGGTGCGTGTGTGTGTGTGTGTGCGTGTGCGTGAGTGTGTGACAGGAAAGTTTTTTTAGACGAATATAACACCTATATCCAAGTAGCAGAAAGATAAGACAGTAAGGTGTGATTTGAGGGAGATTTGGCTGCTATTTCTACCATGTCTAGCTGCCATGTAGGGGTCTCCCTCATAGGCTCATACATACATATATACATAGATAAGACAGTAAGGTGTGATTTGGGGGAAATTTTGCTGCTATTTCTACCAGGTCTAGCTACCATGTAGAGGTCCCCCTCAATTCTTTTATTCTTCTGCTTTTTCCAGCCATTGCTCTGTAGCCATGCTGGGGCAATGCCTTGAAGAATTGTAGTTTAATGAATCAACTCCAGTTTTATTTTTGTAAGCATTGTACTTATTCTATCTGTTTCCTTTGTCAAACCACTAGGTGACAGGGATGTAAACAAACCAACATTCGTTGTCAAGCAGTGGTGGAGGACAATCACAAGCACAGACACGCACACACACACATACATGCATACACATATACACACATACATACATACATACATACATACATATATATATATATATGTGTATATATATATTGCAGCGTGGAAGGTGTTTGTAAGCCATTTAAGAAACACACAAAAACCGTTACATTCACTTCAACATTTAAATTTAATTGCCAAAATATTTTCGTCGCTTTGAGACCGCGACCTGTTCACTGACAAAAATATCGTGCTAACAGGTCGCGGTCTCAAAGCGACGAAAATATTTTGACAATTTAATTTAAATGTTGAAGTGAATCTAACGGTTTTTGTGTGTTTCTTAAATGGCTTATAAACACCTTCAACGCTGCAACTGTTTTCGTTCCAGCACACGATCTCAGATCAAGTCACTTGCTATGCAAGTACATCTCTGTAACTATATATATATATATTTATATATATATATATGTATATTGGTAAAAACAGTAAGATAACAAAAGAAAGAAAGAGACCTCAATATTATGTAAATAGAGGAAATCTTTATATATAAAAGTGAGGTTGTGTGTCTGTCTCCTACGATTTAGATTCCTAACTATACCCACATTTTGCGGTGCAGTTTAACCAAAACGGGTATCTTATAGTCGTGATTCATATCGAGACCGTCTGGGTATTAGCGCGCGTCTACGATGATTCTACGATTTTAAAAAAAATTTACCATCAATTTTTCCCATTTTTAATCCATTTTTGACATATATAAGGGAAGTAACACTCTAAAATTATTAAATCTCAGACGTAAAAAGCTACAGTAACACCCCTCCCCCTTTTGGTGGTTAGCCATATTGAGATGGCTATTATACTTTACATCTCTAAAAATGCTTATATAATTATTTCCTTACAACCCGAGCAACGCCGGGCGATACTGCTAGTTTATATATAAAAGAAAGGTTGTGTGTCTGTCTACTCCGATTTAGATTCCTAACTACTCCCACATTTTGCGATGCAGTTTAACCAAAACCGGGTATCTTATAGTCGTGATTCATATCGAGGCCTTCTGGGTATTAGCGCGCGTCTACGATGAGTCTATGATTTTCCAAATAATTTACCATCATTTTTTTCCATTTTAATGCATATTTTTAAAAATAAACGGAAGTAACTCTCAAACTTCACACCAATATGCGTGCTCATATGCGACGTAATATCACATCACCAGCATTTCCTCACACTCTCCTTGCACTTGGCGAAGGCAAAATACCAGGGGATGAAAATGGTAATATTGCCATCGATTCCATTTGTACCATTGTTAAGACGCCTTCTGATCTCAGAGATGCAGTGTTCCCAGATTTACAAGCTAATTATCAGAATATGGATTGGATTGGCAAAAAGGCTTATAGGCCCCGAGGAATAAAACTGTTCACCATATTAATGATGAAATGCTAAAACTCATTCCTGGGGAAGTCGATGTATATCAGTCTATCGATACAACTCCTGACCAGAGGACGTCATCAACTATCCAATAGAGGTACTCAATTCCTTTGAGCACCCCGGACTACACCACACTTTCTCAAACTTAAAGTTAGTCCCTATAATGCTCATCAGAAATTTGGTTCCCCCAAAACAATGCAATGGCACACGTTTGGCGTTAAGTCCTTATCTCCCACCGTAAGCTTATTTCAATATTTGCCTGAATAATCATCATAATTCAGTGCAATCATTAACAGTACTTTCAAGCAATTCAGCCCCGAGCAACGCCGGGCAATTCTGCTAGTTTCAAATAAATACTATTTACTTCGTAATTTTTATACTTATATATGTATATATACATGCATACTTATATGTGCATATATACATGCATACAGACACACACACTAACGCACGTACACACACACACACACACTCACACTCACACAAACACATACATACACAAAAGAAAACTGACCATATTTTTTAATCTCTTATTATAAAAGGCAGATTTTATCTGCCTCCCTTTGGGAGTTATACAAATCTACAATATAGGATTTCTTCAATTACAATTTACCTAGCATTTTTAAGAGTACAATGCATCGCGTCATGCCAGGTCCATTTTTAAAATTTAAACTCCAATTAAGCAAAATTTACAGAAAACTCACATTCAGGTGTGTGTGTCAATGCTTTTCTTAGTCTGGTTTACACACCACGCAAACGCACACACACAGTGGGCAACGAATAAAGTGAAACTAGATGTAATATTTGTTTCTCTCTATCACGCTGATAGATACATGAGTAAAATGTATGGGAGCTAACACATAAGTGTGAGTGAAAATGTTCTTGGAAGAGAGTAAATAGCCAGAGATAGTGATTTGAGGAAGACTTTACATTAAATAACCATAGTGGCTTTGCGTTAGTAA
Organism: Octopus sinensis; assembly: GCF_006345805.1. Lineage (NCBI taxonomy): Eukaryota > Metazoa > Mollusca > Cephalopoda > Octopoda > Octopodidae > Octopus > Octopus sinensis. The sequence continues at coordinate 72,087,089 of NC_042997.1, forward strand.
TAAAGTAAACATACACTCATACATACATACATACATACATACATACATACATACACACACACACATACATACATACACACACACATACATACATACACACATACATACATACATACATATACATACATACATATACATACATACATACACACACACATACACACACACACAGTATTGAAGCTTGAGAACAATCAGATACATTTGCAACACATCTGTTGAAAATATTATTGTTCACACACATACATATACATATATACATACAGACAGACAGACAGATAGACACACACACACACACACACACACATGATCCAGCATGGCCACAACCTCAAGGCTGAACATATAAAAGAATAACAGAATATAAATGTGTGCATGTGTGTGAGAGAGAGAGTGTGTGTGTATATGTATGTATGTATGTATGTATGTATGTATGTATATGTATGTATATTAATAATGCGTTTTTTTCAACAGCTTGAACTAAAAGTCAGAGGGGAATGGGATAAACTACTTATATTAACTTGCTATAAAAGCAGGTAGTAATTTTATCTTGTCCTTATTCATAGTGCAAGTTTTGAAGAGTGCATTTCGATTTTAACAGCTATTTTTTTCAAAGCTATATTGGAACAGCCTAGAAGACGAGCCTCATCCTGAAAGATCTGTAGAACTCGACAAGGACATCCTGAAAGATCTGTAGAACTCGACAAGGACATCCTGAAGACCCTGGTGGAACAAAATCTCATCGTAACTGTTGAGGAACTAGCAGAGAAGCTTGGATTTGGTCATTCAACCATTCATTGAGACCTGTGTGCTATCGGAAAAGTCAGCAAATTGGGTCAATGGGTTCCTCACGAACTTTCCGAGTCTAATTGCATGCAGAGAGTGAATGTATGCTTTTCTTTGCTGTCACATCTCACCACTACTGCGCTATGTATATCTATATATATAAAACTGTAGTTGTGTGAGTGTCTGTCCCCTTCGATTTAGATTCCTAACTACTCCCACATTTTGCGGTGCAGTTTAACCAAATTCGGTAGCTTATAGTCGTGATTCATATCGAGCCCGTCTGAGTATTAGCGCGCGTCTACGAGAGTCTTACGATTTTAAAAATAATTTACATCATTTTTTATTCCATTTTAATGCATAATTTTTCGTGTGTCGATGGCGGCGGAGTTGGCGTCCACGCTCACACCTGCACCTGTGGGGAAGGGAGTGTAAGGAAATCAACGTCGTAATGCGTTGTCAAGGAGACCAGCGTTCTTTTAGAACAACGACTTCATGGCTTGAAGACACCAAAACAGAAATGGCTAAGAAAGCGTCTACATGAGTCTACGATTTAAAAAAAAATTTACCATCGTTTTTTTCCATTTTAATGCATTTTTTCGCTATTATATAAGGGAAGTAACTCTCTAAAAATGTCTACGATGAGTCAACGATTTTTCAAAAAATTTACCATCATATTTTTTTTCATTTTTTATGCATTTTTTGCTATTTTTTGGCTATAACTCTCTAAAAATGCTTATATAGTTATTTCCCTTACAAACCCGAGCAACGCCGGGCGATACTGCTAGTATACGTATAAATTATAAACATATTTTAAATATGCTAATGAGAGATTGGCTTTGGGTGCTACTTAGTCTTCTGCATATAAAGCGTAAATATAGAACTCTTTTACTCTTTTACTTGTTTCAGTCATTTGACTGCGGCCGTGATGGAGCACCGCCTTTACTCGAGCAAATAGACCCTGTTCTTTGTAAGCCTAATACTTATTCTATCGGAGTCTTTGCTGAACTACTAAGTTACGGGGACGTAAACACACCAACACCAGTTGTCAAGCGGCAATTATGGACACACAATAACACAAGGACACACACACACATAAATATATATATATATATATATATATATATAATATATATATATATATATATATATATATATATATTACGGAGATTTACTTGCATAGCAAGTGATTTGATCTGAGATCGTGTGCTGAAACGAAAACAATTGCAGCGTGGAAGGTGTTTGTAAGCCATTTAAGAAACGCACAAAAGCCGTTCGATTCACTTCAACATTTAAGTTTATTTGTCAAAATATTTTCGTCGCTATAAGACCGCGACCTGTTCACTGACAAAAATCCGTGCTGCACGGATTTTTGTCAGTGAACAGGTCGCGGTCTTAAAGCGACGAAAATATTTTGACAA
>NC_042997.1:72094286-72151786 GCF_006345805.1 Octopus sinensis
TATACATACATACATACATACATACATAAGTTATATGTGTTTGTGTGTGTATCCTTGTGTGCATGTGTGTGTATATGTATATATATATATATTATATATATATATATATATATATATATATATATATATATATATACATATATATATATATATATATATATATATATATTATATATATATATATATACACTCACATAAATGTACGTACATACATATATGATGATTATTACTCGATTTCGAGTAATGCCATCCCTTGGCTGTTCAGTGAAACATAAGCGGCAGTCTTTTCAGTATTGTTACGAACTTATTCTTTTGCATAGATGCAGTAACAATGGGTAGGTACTGTTATGTAAGACTCTCAGAAAAACTCTGAAGAGACTTTTATCAAGGTAAATTACATCCATCTTTGAACTAGAAGTTTCGCGTCGTATAGCTTATAGTAAGTCCTGTGCTTATTTGCAGGTAATACCTTCCTTCATGGTTACCTGCCAGTTTCCGTCTTTCCTCTGGATCGAGTGTAACCACGACGCACATGAGAGTTTAATATTCATTAGATAACATTAATAATACATAGCTCAAATCTAATACGTGGCACAGCACTAAAATGACGAGTAATGAAAGAACGATTTTAAGATACAAATCGGTAACTTAATGCAATTATCACCAATGCCACTAGCAGTAGGTGTTGCAGTATTGTTTCGGTGAAACTTCGTAAGACCTTTCAGTCTGCATCCTGGTACAAGTTTTTTTCTACACTAGTAGAGATGCTGTATAATGTATAATTAACAATCTCCTTGTGTGTGTGTGTCTCAGTGTGTGCATGTGTGTATGTTTTGTGTGTGTGTGTGTGTGTGTGTGTGTGTGTGTGTTGTGTGTGTGGCTTTTCTAATGACTTCTGAGGCCTGCTTTACCAGTGGTTCTCAACCATTCTTTACTTATGCCCCCTACACACATACTTTGTTTCCTATTTTACTCTACTGGACCCCCATAGCCATTTGATGCTTAAAAATTTCTATTATATTTTTATAATTAAGCATTATTGTGTAAAAACAATTGTTAAAACATTTTGCATATTGTAGAAGTATAACCAATTTATTGCTCATAAATTTTAAGGAGAAAATTTTATATGGACCCCCAAGGACCATAAGGACCCCAGTTGAGAACCACTGACTGACAGACACCACACACACGTTACATGTTAAATCAGGCTTTGCGTTAACATATTCAGGCATCTTAACGTTAATACCCTTACGAATATCTCTCCTGTGTTTTTCATGTTCGATAGGATTTCGTTCGAACTTTCTCCTTCCATCATGCATTGCTTTCTTCCACAATGAACAATCTAAAGTGAGCTTTTCCCATCCATTCTCAAGATATTTATTTTCTGAAGTACATTTTTCGTGCGGTCTTGATAACGTAATTTCGATTTATGCGCTGGTCTTTTACTCTGGACCAACTCAAAATATACAAATCGCTTGGGGATCTGATCATCTTCCATCCTAACCTCATAACGCTCCATGGTGCTCGGTGCTGAGGTAAGAAGTACATTATATTGGTAGTCTAACTCCGTTCGGGGACTTCAACGCCACTTACATATATGTCTAACATCGGACACTCAGGACCCGGCGGAGACACTGATGAGGAAATCACTATAGACTTTTCATGTCTCGAAGAAGTAACCCTGGTCTCACGTGAATAGGAACGAAAGCAAAGCACAAATATTCTAGACCTTCGACTTTGTCTCAGTTGAAATTCGGCGCCGAAACCATAAACATCTATGGTCTTTTCGAAACGCATTACTAACTTTCTAGATTCGGAGGAAGAATTCATCTCTAAGAGTATTTTCATGTTTTCATATTTATCTACAATATCTCTCCAGACGTATGAATGACTGGGTCAGAATACTTTGACTAGATCAAAATACACACACACAAACTCAGAAGCACACACATGCATTCATATTTATATGCATACACAAGCATAACACATACATACATACATACATACATACATACATACATACATATATACATGCGCGCACACTCACACACACACATTCACACACATACACACACTCACACACACACATATACATACTAACACTTACGCACAGAAAACTGTTACACTTACATTAATTTTTTCAATTGTGTTGTTTACTATGAAGTGTAAAATTGTTTCGTCGCTCTTAATGTCTAAGAAACTGACACAATTTCGCCGTTTCCGAGAGTGAATACAACAGCTTTATATATGTTTTATATGGCAAAAATGCCTATTACATGATATAATTGTTTTAGTCTCAACATACGTTCTCAGATTAAATCACTTGTCAAACAAGTACAAACTTCGTAATATATATATGTGCGTATATGATATATACAGGGGTTGAACAAAGTAATGGAAACAACTAGCATCATAATTTCCAAATACATATAAAACCGTCAAATGCTTGTTTATTTTTATGTTTTTTGATTTATTAATAGTGTTGCTTAATATGTTTCGCTAAAATTGATATTTCTTTTCAGATATTATGAGAAAAAAGTAATTAAATTTCATTAAAATGACAGGTGCATCGGACTTTCAAAGAGGTCAAATTGTTGGGGTTTGTATGGCAGGCGCTAACGTAACGAAAACAGCCGAAATGTTTGGTGTATCAAGAAGTACTGTCTCTAAAGTAATGACAGCCTTTGAGAAAGAGGGGAAAACCTCCTTGCTGCGACAAAACTCCGGAAGAAAACCAAAACTTTCAGATAGGGACTGTCGGACCCTTACGCGAATTGTTAGAAAGGATCACAAAAGTACAGCTCCCAAAATTACTGCAGAAATTAATGATCACCTCGAAAACCCAGTTTCCACAAAAACAGTTCGCCGGGAGCTGCGCAAAGTCAGATTTCACGGGCAGGCTGCAATCAGGAAACCACTACTTTCAAAAACAAACGTCGCAAAGCGTTTAGAGTGGATTAAAAACCTACAGAATTGGTCCCTAGAGCAGTGGGAAAATGTTATTTTCTCGGACGAGTCATCCTTTACTTTATTTTTGACCACAGGCCGAGTATACGTGTGGAGACAGCCAAAAGAAGCATTTGACCCTACTGCCTTCTTCCAACTGTAAAACATGGAGGAAGATCTGTGATGATCTGAGGGGAGGCTATATCTTGGAAATTCGCCGCCCCAATGGTTTCCTTTCAAAGCAGAATCAATAGTCAAGACTATTTAAGCATTTTATCTGATCAAATTCATTCTATGCTTGCGGAACTGTTTCCGAAGGGAAACGCAATCTTTCAGGATGATAATTCACACAGCTAAAGTTGTTACTGAATAGCACGAGGAACATTCCGGTGAAGTTGAACATCTTATCTGACCAAAACAGTCTCCAGATCTTAATATTATTGAACATTTATAGTACATTTTAGAAAAACAAGTAAGGCCTCGATATCCTCCACCATCATCACTACAAGAACTGGAGACTGTTTTAGATGAAGAATGGACAAAATTCCTTTGGAAACCATTCAAACTTTGTACGAGTCCATACCTTGTAGAGTTCAAACTGTAATTACTGTTAAAGGCAGTCCTACACCATATTTAAATAAATTTGTTTGAAAATTTAAGGTGTTTCCATCATTTTGTCCAACCCCTGTATATATATATATATATATATATATATATATTATATATATTATATACAAACAGAGGCACCCGGCGTTGCCTGGCAATGAAATTTTTCCTTACATATTGGGAAAAAAAAGCAAAATATCTTGTATAGAAATTTGTTATTCTAAATTCAATTTATTCTTCAATTGGGATACAATTTATTCCTTAATTGGGAAATCAATTCTGAATTCATAATGCAAAATAATGATAGTAATAAATGAAAATACAAGATTTACCACTTTTATGAAAGGAGATAAATTCTACCACATATGTTGAAGGAAATTATGTAAGACCTTCTTCATACATTCTTTGTTTTCTGGTTTGGAGCATAGACAAATACGTCTTGCAAATTACCTACCCTACATAAAGCTGACCATGAGAAAAGCAAACCAGTAAATTTCAAAGACTGGCCTTAAGCTTTTTTAATAGACATTGCAAGGCAAAGTCGCATTGGGAATTGTGTTCGTTTGAACTCAAATAGTATGTTGGTTTGATTGGAATTCTTGGAATGAAGACCTCTTCCCCAGAGGAACATCCAGGGATGATGATAGCTTCTGTTAGATTAGGTGACAATGTCTTCACAATCAACCTCATCTCATTACCTAATTTAGGAGGATCTAAATTTCTTAGAAGCATTATTGGGACTCCTACCTTCAGAAAAAGTTTATGTGGATAATTTCCTGGTGAATCAAGAGAATTAAGGAACTCTGTTAAGTAATGGATAGCTTGATTTTCATCAAGGACTGAATCAACTGATTTGTACTTCTTAATGAATGTTGGAATCTTATTCATTAATTGATGGTTAATCCTTGCTACTGTATCATTTTTTGCCCTTTCGCACAACCATTTATGTGAATTATAATTGTTACTTAAGTCTAGCAATACCCTGTTCTTCAATTCAGCTGGGGAATTCACCATGATAGTAATATGAGGCAAACTGATATCACCATTCCCATCAAATGGCACTTTCCCATTTTGTAATTGGAGGAGCTAGGTTGAAAACTGTCCCCATGTAATGAAGCTGGCACGTTAGTATTGAAGGAGAATTTCATGACTTTATTCCATAAGTGTGAAGACTTAATGCATGGTTTTATTCCATCAATTCTCGTTCGTCCCAGAAGGACTGGTAATGCCTGTCTGAAGTTTCCCGATGAAACTAATGCAATTCCTTCCATATTGATGCCACTAATGTCCTGTAAGGTCTTACCAAGAGCTTCCATTGCACCTCTATGTGACATGGTGCATTCATCCCAAACGATAAGGTGACACAATACTTCTGCTGAGCCTGAATCTTTGCTTATGTTACAAATTGGACCTTCACTTGTGACCAGGTTTCGAGGTAATTTAAAAGCAGAATTAGCTGTTCGTCCTCCTGGAAGAATGGTGGCAGCAAAGCTAGACAATGGTACAGCAACTGCAATTCTTTTTTGTTACCTTACCTTAGAGAGAAACAATGTTACAAATGTTTTATCTGTGCCACCAGGAGCATCAAGAAAGAAAATTCCTCTGATTTTTCTGATGATTGTGGAACGCCGCACGCACGCACGCACAGATACATATACATACAGTATTAAACATCAGGTGGAATGGACGCGTGCGTGTGCATGTATGTGTGAGAGAGAGAGACAGTGAAAGCAAGTAAAGGGGTATGTTGTCATGTATACGTACATACATAAATAAATAGGCATACATCATTCTTGTATGTATGTGTGTGTGTGTGTGTGAGAGAGAGAGAGAGAGAGCCACTTAGACATCTCTCTCTCGCTCTCTCTCTCTCTCACACACACACATACATTCCAAAAAGATGTATGCATATGTATTTATGTTTGTACGTATACATGATAACAAACCCCTTCACTCACTCACACACACACATACATAAATGTATATAAACGTACATACAAAAACACACGTGTGCGTATGTGACTGACTACAAATACATAGAGCTGAACACGGCATGAAAAAGAAAATAAATAAAAAATGTTTACGGAAATTAACGAAGCGTTTGAGTTCAAGCAAAATAATGCCCATATACTTTGGACGTCCCATTTTGAATTGCAAAATTTTAACGTGATTTTGTGTAATAAAGAAATCAAACCTGGTGTGTGTGTGTGTATGTGTGTGTGTGTGTGTGTGTGTGTGTGTGTGTGTGTGTGTGTGTTGTGTGTGTGTGTGTGGTGTGTGTGTGTGTGTGTGTGTGTGAGAGAGAGGGGGAGAGAGAGAAAATTGCAAACAATGAATGAGTTAGACATGGAATGAAAAAATCGTATAAATAAAAGCACGTTAAAAGCGTACCGAATATTTAAATTTATGAACTTAATAAATATTCCTTTCACTAATTTATTGTAGTTGTTTACAAATAGCGAATTAAAACATTAAAATTAGACAGGAACAGACTTCGCCCTTTTTACGTCAATAGCGGAAGTTGACATTGAGAAACCTTTTTAAAGAGGTGAATCTAATAATATATAAAATCAAGTAATATCCTTTATTTTTAATTAAAAAATCAAATGAAGATCCTATAATTTGTCCGAGGTGGAATTATTCATGTATCACAAGTATGGGTGCAATTGGTGAAGCTGTTTTCGCGTAAAAAGTGAATAGACACACATCTCAATTTTTTATATATATATATATATATGTGTGTGTGTGTGTGTGTGTGTGTGTGTGTGTGTGTGTGTGTGTGTGTGTGTGTGTGTGTGTGTGTGTGAGTGTGTGTGTGTGTGTGTGTGTGTGTGTGTATCAAAAGGAAAACAGGACGCAAAGGATTTTGCGGTACATATGTTTTCGGCTTTATTGAACAACTTATTCTTATATCAATGCAAAATTGATACAACAGATAGATCAAAAGCCTTCTTCAGTCGCGTACAATTACCACACGAAAGACATGTATCACATTATAACAGGTTTGAGAAAGAGTTTGAGAAAAAACCAAGTTTCATTGGGAAAGTAAATCCTCATAGGCGTACATGATATTGCAAGACTCCAAAACAAATCGTCCATACCGTTTCTTCACTCGATAAAGAATGAATGCGGGGTAGATTACTTCATATAAGGGAAGGGATTGGATATTGAGAGAAAGAGGGAATGAGGGGAAGGGGGTGAAACTTTAATGAAGTTGGGATCACATGAACTATATATATATATGAATTTTCTGCTGCTTTAAATAAAGTATATATATAATAGATATATATATATAATATTTATATATTTACATATATATATATATATATATATATATATATATATATATATATATATATATAATATTATTAGAGACAAAACCACTATTTTGCAAAACAAACAAGGAAAGACTTAATCAATACATAAAATTTTAATAAAAAGTCAAAAACCCGCCACTACAATTGTTATAGAGTTTAGTAAAGGGAGATTTTATCATTATATGTTTTTATGAGTTTTGGTTTATCATGGTAGTTTTGTTAAGGAATTCGTAGTAATTTGTGTCTATTTGCGATGTGTCTGTTGTTGTATTGCATTATTCATTCATAATTTTTAAGTAGTGTTCGTTTTACCAAGTGAATATAATTTTTAATTCCATTTATTCCATTTCTCCGTTCATAATTTTAAGTGATGTCCGTTTCTAGAGCGGGAATGTGGGTTGTATGGTGTGTGTGAGGGAGTATGAAAAGTATTGTGTTGAAGTATTTAGCTATTTTATTTATTTATCGTTGCCTAGACGTTTTTATTGTATGTATAGGGATATATATATATATAGGTGTGTGATTTAGTGTATGTATTTAGATATGGTTATATATTAGTTATATGTGTATGGGTGTATATATAGTTTATTTTTTATATTTTTTATATTTTATATTTTATATTTTATATTTTATATTTAATTGTTGATAGGTTTATTTTAGTTTATATATTGTTTATATATTGATTATATATGGATTATATATAGGTTATAAATAGATTTATATTTTATATTTTTCATTAATACTTTAATTATTTTAAATTATTATTTTTATATTTTTAAAATATTGATATTTTAGATTGGAAGTCCACCTGAAGATTGTCGATCAAGACAAGAAACAATTGTAGTGGCGGTTTTTTTTACTTTTTATAAAATTTTATGTATTGATTAAGTCTTTCCTGTGTGTTGTTTTGCAAAATAGTGTTTTGTCTCTAATAATATTATATAATATTTTACTATAAAATTGGATTTAATCCTAAATCTGATTTTTTCCCTGTAAATTTGGATTTATTCCCTAATATTTATTATATATATATTATATATATATATATATATATATATATATATTTATTTATAATATATATATATATTATATATATATATATAATATATATATATATATATATATATACATGCATATATGCATATATATATATAACACATATGCATATATGCTATATATATATAATATATATATATATATTATATATATTATAATATATATATATACATATATATTGATAAAACGGTAAGATAACAAAAGAAAGAGAGAACCTCAATATTATGTAAATAGAGGAAATTTATCTATACAATATGTTACATTACTCGGTAGTCAAGATAAACTCTGAGTTTCAGATACCGAAGTGGAAATCCACAACACATCTCTTCGGTTATCTGGCTATTTGAAAAACGTTATGAAAAAATATTTTTTTTCATAACGTTTTTCAAATAGCCAGATAACCGAAGAGATGGTGTTGTGGATTTCCACTTCGGCATCTGAAACTCAGAGTTTTATCTTGACTACCGAGTAATGTAACATATTGTATAGATATATACATATATATATATATATATATATATATATATATATATATATATATATATATATATATATATATATATATATCTATATATATATATATATATATATATATATATATACATGCATGTATGTATATGCACGTGGAGATTTAGAGAGGGAAAGAAGCAAATAGGCATTTTTTTTTCATGGGAGCGAAAAGTAGGAACTTGAAATAAAAATAAAGTGCAAGATTATTTATTAAAACCTGATTTCAGACAACGTTACTTCATCCGAAGATCAACAACGTTTAACTCCGAACAAGGTGACGTAAAACACTCTCTACCTCCGCCTGCCACAGAGTCGTTGTTCTGCTGGGTCAAAGGAGGGAGAATCGAGAGGGTCTGTATGACTGCTCACGACTGCATAGACACTTAAAACAATTAACAAAAGCGTGGTACAAACAAGTAAGTTATAGTCGATTGCGACTAACGACTAAGCATGTAAAACACACACACATATATACATATACATGCATATGTATGTATAATATATATATATATATATATTATATATATATATATATATATATATAATATATAATATATATGTATGTATGTATATATATAAACATACATATATATATACACACACTCACATATATCTATAAACTCCATAAACAGATCTGATAAGAATATGTATACACATATATTAGATATGTATATTTATACATCCATGTGTGTGTGTGTTTGTGTATGTGTATGTGCGTCTGTGTGTGTGTATGAGAGAGAGAAAGAGAAATAGTGTTTGTGTGTTAACATATAAGGCTCGCACCGTTATTAAGAGAGTATTTAAGGAGGATTTATATTTCGAAAAGTTTGACAGACTCGTAACCCACATACACATACAGAGAGAGACACACAGAAGGATATACATACATACATACATACATACATACATACATACATACATACATATATACATAATACATACATACATACATACACACACACACACACACACACCCATATAATATATATATATATATATATATATATATATATATATATATATATATATATATATATATACACACACACACACGCATACATATGTAGAATAATGAGAATGGGGAGACAGGTTTAAGAAATAATAGTCATTTTACGATGTTTGGTGAAACAAGTATTTATAGTCTGTGTATTTATGTCAACATTTCACAGGAATGTTATTCGTATTGTGTGTTTGTTTATGAACGTGTGACTTATACGTGCCTTTGTATATCTATGTGTCTGTTATATATGTCTGCTCTTTGCTTCTGTCTGCCTGTCTTTGTATATTTGTATGTACGTGTATTTGTGTGTTTGCGCATGTGTATCTGAGTGTTGGCGCATGTGTGTCTGTGTCTGTGTGTATAAGTCTGTGTTTGAGTGTTTTCGGAAACAGACAATTAATAATAGAAACAAGATGGCCTCTAAAATCGGCACAAGAATAGAGTTTATATGTCGATAGTATAGCCGATAGTACCGAAACCATTTGAATTGTACTTAATTTTCTTGACCCAGATTAAATGTCACATTTCTCACGGGATTTGAAACTGTAACTTAAAGGGTCCTTACCAAAACCTGTTAAGCATTTGTCCTTCGCTCTGAAAATTCCGTCATAATACCTCTCTTATAACAAGGCTCTTTGTTTCCCTCTCTTACAGTCTCAATGTTATTGCCACTTAAGCAAGGCACACAATTAGTCTACAAGACATTAATCGCTTGTTAGGCTCTTCCGTCTAGTAACCTAGTCTCTTTTTACCGGTAATCCTAGAGAATCATAACACTTTATTTACTACTGTATCCTCTGGTACATGCTTATATGATATTTCTGTAGCAGTGATCTTGATTTCTTTGCATGTCTTCTAATGTTCTTAGGTAGAAAAGCTATCAAAGTTTCTGGTATGTTCTTATGCAATGTGGATCATCCATTTAGTATGTGGTTGATGGACATATCAAACCTATCACTCGAGCAGCATTCCAGCTTGAAAGTCTGCTTCAAAATATACTTTGGGAAATATTTCATTCAGCGACACTGATCCTGAATGGCAATCCCCAGGATTTTATATTCTCATTGAATGCAGTTCAAAGAACCAGTTGGAACTCTGTTGTTTGTCACAATCCAATCAATATAGTTGTTTTGGGAATAGTTATTATAGAGAGTTATCATGTTGTAATCATTTCTGCTTCAATCTTTTCTTTAATTACATAACGAAGCGTACCTCAAGTGAAGCGTTGTTTGTGACTTTTGAGAAATCCATGGGTGGAATATCTATTTCTGCTAAATAGTTTTATGCTTCTTTAAGTACAACTTTTTTTTACAAAGTTAAGCAGCTTTTTGAAAGTAAATATGCATGAATATCAAGATCCTTCGTTACCACTCTGACCATTCTAGTATTTTTTATGGTCCACATCCTTGCACTTTTTAGGTTTTGGTATTTTTCAAAGTTTATTTTTTCTCGTACATTCTGTTGTCCCGCGGAGATGCCTTAAAAATTATTCGGCTATATCTTTCATTTCGTTCACGATAACAATTTGTGGTACTTTTGCTTCAATGTTTTGTCTTACCTGACCCATTTTCAATACTGAAATGCTACAACTTAAATTCCTTTTCTTATACTCCGTTAGGTTGATATTCGTAACATCTCTCCAAATTATACTTTTTTCTCAGTTCCGTGCAATGTTCTCTAGTGAGTGCGCATGCTAGTTCTGTTTTTATAGAACGGCCGTATTCTACAGATGAGAAGGTCCATCTGCACGGCCTGTTCAGAATGCCGTGGTGGATAATATGCATTCATGTTCGCCTTTGCCAGTGACATTTTTGCCACGGAGTTAATATCAAATTCAAGCCTGGATTAAGGTGGGTGTCATGCATCTGGAATACTGTTAGGATCTCAGACCCCAATCAGTCAGACAATATAGAACTTTCATTCTACTGAAGGCTGTCATTGCGCATGCGTACGTATTTCATTTAGTACTCGGTTGTTGTTGTCTTTGGAGTTGAGTTTGAATCACGCCATCGCTCACTATGGCAATGAAGGACAGGACATTTTTCTCTGTCTAATTGCTATAGCGAAAGAGTTTTCATGATCCCTCCAACCCATCCTTCATCAACTTCTTGAAATGCAACTTGCAGTAGAATGCCAAAATGGCGGAAAACACGCTAATTCGAAACATGTAAGTCTTCCAATTTTTTAATATATCAACCAGCATAACTCTAAAGTTGTGAAAATTTGAAAACTGCAGGAATATACTTTGAAACAGCAGAATTCTTGCAACATTTACAAGACAACAAAATATAAAGTAAATGTTTAAATCAAAAGCTGGAGATGTTGTTTCAGAGAATTTTACCTCCCTGTCAGATGACTGTTGTTTATATAAAATATATTAGACCTTGTTCCTACTCTATTTTCTACATGTAAAAAATTTCCTTTCAAGTATTCCAAAGTGAGTAGAACCAAACCATAAAGTTTCGTGCTGCGCATTTGTAAGGTCAAAATATACTTCAAAATGACCTTCAAATTAAATACTAGGATTGTTTGGCTTTATTCTAAAAGGTAAACATTATGACAAATACTTATGCGTCATTAATGGTACAATATGATGGAACTTGCATATGAATCTTAGCGGGATGTCATGGGATTGTTTGCCAAAGAAATATATATATAATCTGTTGAAATGTTTGTAACAGAAGAGAATGAGACCACAAATAAGTTTTATCCGTTAAAACAATTACACACACACACACACACATGCACACACCCATACAAAAATTTGTCTGACAAACACAAAATATATTTGAAGAGAGACAAAGCGAGACACAGAGTCTATGTGAACGAAGAAGTTTGGTATAAGAAATATAAGCGTAGAAAGGACATGCGAATATGAAGCAAAAGTTACAAAGGTTCTAAGTTCGATCCCATAGTGCAGCACACACATATACATATGTATGTATATGTGCCTGTGGGTTATTATATATATATATATATATATTATATATATATATATATATTATATATATATATATATATATATATATATATATATATGTATATATATATACACATACATTATCGGGTTAGAAAACGGTGAGAGATCTAATGGATACAAATTAATTTATTAATTAACATATTCACTCTACAATTGTTTCATTTCACAATCAAAATTACAGCTACAAAACATATATAAATATATATAATTTGTCATTTTAAAATACGTTGGATGGAAAATCACCAGATCCTTTGTTCGCATTAATTCTTTTCCATCAAAGGTATTTTAAAATGCAAAATTATATATTCATATATGTTTTGTAGTTTTAATTTTGGTTGTGAAATGAAACAATTGTAGGTGAATATGTTAAATAATTATTAGATTAATTTATATAAGGTGGCGAGGTGGCAGAAACTTTAGCATGCCGGGCGAAATGCTAGGCGATATTTCGTCTGTCTTTACGTTTTGAGTTTTATATTCCGTCGAGGTCAACTTTGCCTTTTATCCTCTCGGGGTCGATGAATTAAGTACCAGTTGCGTACTTGGGTCAATCTAATTGACTGCCACCCCCATTCCAGAAATTTCGGGCCTTATGCCTAGAGTAGAAACGAATGAATTAATTTGTATCCATTAGATCTCTGTTTTCTAACTCGATAATAATATTTCATATTTTACGATATTTTATATAATATATTCATTGAAGAAATATATCTTCAGAATATAATATATCAAACCAGTGTATCTTGGATAAAAAATATCCCTATAAGCTTTCTTCCAAGGAATCTAGTGCTCTTATCTGAGTTTTTCCTTGGGGCTGGCCAGAAATTTGCCGAAATTGCAAAGATAATTTGGAACTCGACTGAGGAAAGAAAACTTCGAATGACACGTCCGTGTTTTTTCTTCTCCCTTTTTTGTGTCATCTAGCTGTCTGGATGTTTTGCGTTCTTGTCCCATTTTTTGTATTCCTTTACATATATATATATTATATATATATATATATGAATGAATGAATATATATCTAATCTGGCAACTGGCACTCCGTCGTTTACGACGACGAGGGTTCCAGTCTACTCGTGACATTCACAGACACGTGTACCCTTAACTTAGTTCTCAGGGAGCTTCAGCGAAACAGAGTGTGACAAGGCTGTGCCATCTTAGTCGACTGGAGCAACGTGAAATAAATTATCTTGCAGAAGGGCACAACGAATATCCTAACCACGAAGTCACGCGCCTGAAGAACGAACGCTGGTAAAACAACAAAGATTTCTTCCTCAATTATGAAACACAATTCATATTAAGCCATAAATCCCAAAACCCATTCATAAAAGGACCCATAACGAAGACTTCCACTGTCCCCCATAAACACCACCCCCAAACCACACCTCAAACACACATACTCTCCAAACCCCCTCCACACAGGACAAAACCTCCCCCAACCATACAAAAAGCCCTTTTCCCCCTCGAAAAAATTCAAGCAAGACCCACCTCAAAACCTGGATCGTTAATCATTCTAACCCTCCTTCCCCACCGACAAGAATCATCAATAATACGCTAGGAATTATTACCTTCTCAATGCTCCCCACTCTCACACTAATAACAAACAAGGTATCCTACCCACACCTATACATAGAATCCCCACACAACGAACCCCATACAGTCCACCCAATCAACACCAACATTCCTGCCACATTTCCTACAGATCTTCAAACCCTCACATCCCACACCAACATAATCACTATAACTACATACCCCCCTACAACCTCCTATACAGTCTACCCTACAAACACCCACAAACCCACCACATTTCTCACAAAACCTTAAACCATCACATCCCATACCAACATAAGCACTACAACTACCTACCCCCTTCCAACCTCCCCACCCAACAACACCCCTAGACCTACAACCAGAACATTAATAATCAATACACCCCTTACTTCAACAGTCATTTTTTAGACAGAGTGGAAAAAGACAGGCACCACCGCTAACTCAGACCCAAAATAAGAAAACAAAAATAATAAACCTCTCTAATATAACCCTTACACCAACCCAAATTAACATCCTAGCCAGAGGCTTGAAATTCACACCTACCCCAAGAACACCCAAGAACACCCAAGGATGACATTTCTGAATTTTGCAGAAAACTTCGGTTAACAGAAGCTTTTACAGACCTCAACAATGAGGATGATTCAATTGTCCAAAACAAAAGTAACTACCTACCATCAAAAGGAAGAAATAAAGCACTGTACGATTTTTGCAACCACATCCAGAGTCTCCCCTTTACCCCATACAAAACCAAGGTTAAGTCCAACTTTAATAGGGATGAATGGAAAAACCTACGAGACCTACAACAGGACAAAAGCCTTACTATCAAAGATGCCGACAAAGGTAGTACTGTGGTCCTTGTGGACACGGATTTTTATAAACACCTAGTGCTTTCCTTGCTAAACAACAACACTTTCTATGAGGTAATCACCAACTATAAACAACAAAAAACACTAAAAAACCTCACCACCCTCATACTCCAACACGGTCAAGGGCTCACGGAAAGAATGCAAGCCCAGCCTCTTTTATGGCCTTCCTAAAGTCCATAACCGAAGCCTGCAAACTCTCCTCTGACATCCACATCAACATCAAAGCACCGGAGGACCTAAAACTAAGGCCCATCGTAGCTGGCACCTCCTGCGAAACACACCGCTTGAGCAATTTCCTGGACATCCTTTTGAAACCTTTCCTTAGTCACATCTACTTAATGGAAAACTGGAAAAGATACTTAGATGATTGTGTCATCATATGGAAAAAATCTTATGAAAAGCTTCTGGAATTCAAAACCACACTGAACAACATACATCCCAACATTCAATTCACTATGGAATTCAGCAAACATCATCTCCCTTTCCTTGATCTCCTAATTATAAAAACACCTAACAACCAAATCACAACAGACGTCTTCCACAAACCTACAGACTCACAACAATACCTCCTCTTCAGTTCATGCCACCCAAAACACACCAAGATAAATATCCCTTTCAACTTAGCTAAAGGGATATGCACCATTGTCTCGGATCCCAAAACTCGAGAAATACGCCTTCAAGACCTCAAAAAACACTATTACAACGCCAATATCCCTCCACACTCATAGTCTATGGAATAAAACGTGCCAAAAATAATACACTGAAAACCACCCAACACAGTAACACACCCAACCCCAAAATACTTCCATACATTTCCGCCCACAACCCCAAAAATATCGAAGCATACACCACAATCATACAAAACCTCCCCTTACTGTCCACAGACCCAAAAATGAATAATATTATCAATACTCATAAAATCCTTAAATGCAAAAGGCAACATAAATCTTTGAAAAAACTCTTAACAAATGCCAAACTTCACACACCACATCCATCCCCATCAGCTAAAAAATGTGCACGCCCTAACTGTGGTACCTGCCCCTTCCTACTTGGAGGCTCTGAATTTACTTTCAAACAAGGAACAAAGTTTAAAATCAAGACCAACTTCTCCTGTTCTTCCGAGAACCTCATCTACGTTCTCACATGCGCCCGTTGCCAACACAATTATGTTGGACAAACGAGCCTTCCTTTACGTAGAAGAGTATCGGTCCATAAAGAACAGATAAATCTCCCACAATACCGTCAAATTCCACAAAGTAGCCACATAGACTCTTGCGCTAGAGATAAAAATCCTAAATTTCACATATTCCCTTTCTACCAATGTGAAGACGGAATCTCTACACAAGAAAGAATCAACAAGGAGAATTTTTTAATCGAAAAATTTCAAACGCATCTTAATATGCAAACTCCACGATGACCATACTCCTCTTTCTAGCATCCTATCTGACAAAAAATTGATATAAGCATCCTGTTTGACAAAAAATCCATCATTCCAATTAAAGAGCATAAAATCCACAGAGTTGTCTCCCCTTACTCACAGGAACTGGATAACTCCTACCCCGTTTCCTGTTTTGACACACATTTACCCAACGCTTTAAACTAATCACTACATTTAAACACATGGATCCTAATCCTCCAAAAAAGCTTTTCCAAGGACTATTATTGAACTCTAAAAGCATAAAGACTCTACAATGTATTGGTATACTTATTTATTAATTTTTGTATATACGTATTATTATTTTTTTGAAAAAATCATTGTAAATTTCTTTTTTCCCCTTCCTCAATTTTAAAACAATTTCTTTTCCCCTTCCAAATCTTGAAAATTTGCCTTGCGATGAAAAACCGGTTTGATTTATAATTTTTTCTTTTTTAATTTTCCATAAACCAATTTTTATAAAAATTTACTTTCAATTCTGCCTTATTATAATTTATACTATAAATCCTCATTGTGACTATATATATATATATATTATATTATATTATATAATTATATATATATATCATATATTATATATATATATAATATATAATATATATATATAATATATATTATATATATATATATATATATTATATATATAATATATAATATATATATATATATATAGTCACAATGAGGATTTATAGTATAAGAGGTTTATATATGCTGCCTTTGAATGTCATATCATATCGCTTCGGCAACATCTTTTAACTACCATGTCTCGAAGTGATCCCTTGACCAAGTTCGCCCACATGAGGCTGATAACATCATAAGACTTGGCAAACTGCTTCTTGAGCAGCATTAATTTTCTGATAAACTTAAATATATGCCCAAAGAAGTCGCTTGCCTCCGGATACTTATTGATCAGACCCCGTATATGAGCATGTCTAGATATGCAACTATATGCATGAAAATACATACCTAAAACGAACATAGAAATCTGCACGTATACATACATACATGCAGTCAGATAGACAGACAGACAGACATACATACAAGGTTGGTATAGAAGGTTTTGCTGACCTACTGCCTCTCCCCTATTTCTGTCACCATGAGCCATCCTTGTTCTTAATCACCGTTAATTCTGACCTATAGAGTGCCAGTTCTCTCCTGCATCTTTTAAAACTTCTTTCATCTGCAGCCTGCTTCAATACCTTCAATCTATAATTCTCGAAGTCATTTTTAGGTGTTGTCTGATCGTTTTGCAGAGGACGGAATACACGACATATCTTTCATGTTACTCTTCATCGTTTTCCATTTCTTTTGCATTTCCTTCATCTCCTCCGAAATTCTTCTATCCTGCTGGCTTGCAGTTTTTGCTTACTATATCCAGCTTTTAAGTTTCTGGACCAGCAAACTGTAGTTCACATCTAGCTTTTCAAATTGACTTCTTGATAGCTTCCTGGAACTGTTTCACCTCAAAGGCCTTGATGCATTGATTCTTCATTGGACCATTTTCTCTCTGATTTCATTGATCACGATATTTGCCCGTAGCAAGCAATGACCACTGCCTGTGTTGAATGGCGCTACTAATGAGACGGCCTGCAATATGCACTGGTTATTGACCAGGATGTAGTGTAGCCAATTTCATTTTTGTGTTGAGCATTTGGGGCTATTCAGGTTGCTTCATGTATAGACTGTTCCCCATGTAAAGAGGTCTTGTTTTTACACCAAGCTTTTTAAATCATCAGTGAAAATCGCTCCCACACGACCACAAATGCTGGAAGTAGTGTCACCTATTCTTATCAGTGAAATCGAAAATGCTCTCAACCTGATGAAAACAGACAAAGAATCCGGGAAATATGGTATCACACCAGTGATGTTAAGATGTAGAGGTGAAGAGCTGTGGAAAATCCTCGTTATAAGCTCCAATCGCTACCTGAAAGAGGGTAAAATACCCACACTGTGGAAAGAGTCAAATACCATCCTACTTCATATGAAAGGTGATAAAAAAATCTGTCGAACCATATGCGTCTATAAGCTGTTTACAAAAGTCATAGCCACCATTCTATCGAAGCATCTCGACGACCAACAGTCGAAAGAGCAAGCAGGTTTCCGTAAGAACGATGGATCATGTATTCACAGTAACACAGCTCATAGAATGAGTGATCGAATACAAGCTTCCTCTGTGTATCTCTTCTGTTGATTACGAAAATGCAGGGTGTCTAGGCACAATACATCTAACTGCTCAAAGGTGCAAACTCTGAATGCAAATCAGATATAGCTTTGTTATCTCCACCAGTAAGGGTGTCAAGCAAGGAGATGCCATCTGTCCAGAGCTACTTCATCTTCTCAATGTCTTCAAAACGACTTCCTCTGAGGTCCTTCTTCAGCTTTGGAAACAACCAAAAGTCACAGGAAAAGCGATCCGAAGTGTAGGGAGGGCGAAGCTCAGATTTGATGCTATCAGGCTACCAGGATGGAATTGTGAACTCATGCAGGTGTTCTGGCCTTTTGCGATGACATACCTTCTTGAACTCCCTCAAAACTTCCACAAAGTACTCTTTCTTGACCGTCTGGCCAAAGGGTATTCAGTGGATGTAGGTGATGCCCTTATTGTCATAAGCTTCTCAGTGGACTTGCTTTGTCAGAACTCTTGTACCAGCGAAAAACATATACAGGGATTATACAAGTTAATCTAGTTTCTGAAATTTAATTGTTCAGTTTAACACATTTCTTGCATAGCGAGCTTCCAGCTTGCCTCCCCGACCGCATTCTGCAAACTAGTCAGTTATGACAGGCAGTGTTCATTAGGGTGTGCTGAAATTGCTTTTGGAGCAGTTTCCTTTAATTTGGAATAACAAAACTTAGCAGGACAACTTAATAGATATGTATTGTAATGATATAATAAAATCACAAAAATCTAGGACAGTTATAACTATCTTTCCCCAAAAAGATCTCAGAACCTTGGAATGCACCTCCTGTGGGTGTGTGTGTGTGGTGGGGGCGTATCGCTACGTGATGTTTCTACATCTTCATTAAACTTTCTTTAATAGCTGATATTTGACAAATGAGTGAGTTTGACGTTGCTCTTCTAGTTTGCGCTTCCTGCCGTGAAGTTGGTTTATCTGGAACATTTGACAGTTTTGTTTGAAGACATCTACATCAATCCAATATTGCTCTCGGGTCCTTTGAGAAGATATTGAAGCGCTGTGTTACTCTGTATCCCAAGCTATTGCAATATCTGGTTCTGTATTTTGATGGCAAGTGTGGGATCTTTGGCACTATGCAAAATACATACATACATACATACAAACAAACATGCATGCATGCATATGTAAGTTTGTATTTATGCATGTATGTATGTGTATATTTGTGCACATATGTGAATGTATGAATATGTGTATGCATATATTTATATATATATATATATATATATATATATATATATATATATATATAGGCATGTATGTAATATGTATATCGATATCTATATTTATCTCTCTATATATATGCATGTATATATTTATCTCTCTCTATATAATATGCATGTATATATATATATATATGTAATATATATATATATATATATGTAATTATATATATATATATATATATATATATATATATATATATTATATATAATATATATATATATATATAAATATATATATATATATATATATATATATATATATACAAGATATATATGAGAGAAAGAGAGAGGTTTCGGTATCCAGAAGACCCAAAATGGTAGGTAAGGCTATGAATTGCTAAGGAAAGACCGTAGCTAGGCTCCCGGTTCAATAATATTTATTTCTTTATTTCCCACAGGGAGCTAAAAGTTGAGGGGACAAACAAGTACAGACAAAGGAATTAAGTCGATTACATCGACCCCAGTGTGCAAGTGGTACTTATTTAATCGACCCAGAAAGGATGAAAGGTAAAATCGACCTCGGCGGAATTTGAACGTAACGGCAGCAAAATACCTATTTCTTTACTACCCACAAGGGGCTAAGCACAGAGAGGACAAACAAGGATAGACAAACGGATTAAGTCGATTACATCGACCCCAATGCGTAACTGGTACTTAATTTATCGACCCCAAAGGATGAAAGGCAAAATCGACCTCGGCGGAATTTGAACTCAGAACGCAGGGCGGACAAAATACCTATTTCTTTACTACCCACAAGAGGCTAAACACAGAGGCGACAAACAAGGACAGACAGACGGATTAAGTCGATTATATCGATCGTAGTGCGTAACTGGTACTTAATTTATCGACCCCGAAAGGATGAAATGCAAAGTCGACCTCGGCGGAATTTGAACTCAGAACGTAGCGGCAGACGAAATACCGCTAAGCATTTCGCCCGGCGTGCTAACGATTCTGCCAGCTCGCCGCCTTTCAATAATATTATGAGTAAGGAGGCTAATTTAGGTCGTATGTGAGCATGTATAAGTTAAATAATATGAGACAACAAAGCCAAGGCAGTGTGAAATTTCTTGGACATTATAAAGAGAAAGGTAGTTTTTCTCTTTATAAATGTCCTAGAAATCTCACACTGCCTTGGTTTTGTTGTTTCATTTTAGTTAACACATACACACACACACATGTGTATGTATGTATGTATATATTATATATATATATATATATATATATATATATAATATATATATATATATATATTATATATATATATATATTATATATATATGTATATATCATATGTAGAAAAATACAAACTGGGACAAGAACGTAAAACATTTAGAAGACGATACAAAAAACATTCGAAGCCTTCAATCTTCAGTCAAGAACCGGATCATCCTAGCAATTTCGGCTGATTAATCTTGAGATCGCTCCGATCCCGCCAGCCCCAAGGAAAAACTAAGCTACGAGCATTAGATTTCTTGGAAGAAGGATCGAATGTATACGAAACAGGGACAGAAAAACGGACGATGCCACACGAATATAAAATACAAAAAACAATAATGGTAAAAACAGGACAAAAACAGCGGGTGTCTTACGACTAATAAACAGGACAAGTTTAGCTGGCGTATTTGGAAAAAATGCCTTTATCGGTAGACGAAGACAACAATGTTCTCACGGCAGTGGTCGGAGGCCAAAAGGCTGATTTTGAGCCAACAGAGTGTAGCAGTCCTATAAAGGACGATGTTACTGTTGTTTTAACCCCAGGGAAACATATTTTTCAGCTGGCTATCGACACAGCTTGTGTCCAGGAACCTAGGTTTGTGAGTATCACGTAAGGCTAGAAATAGGAGCGACGTCATCCCTTGCAAATGCTATACGGACACATATCCGTTAACGGTTATTTTCAATACTTTTCTCGCTGTTTGGTGCGTTCGTTTCTTTTTTGCATCTGTTATTTTATTATTGATTTTCTATATCACTGAAGATATATCCTTTAATTTTCCGCTTTTTTTTTTACACGAAATGAGAAAATACTATGCGGAACCGTTATTTTAACGAATTATATCTATTTATCATTCGAAGACACATATCTGCATCGTCGGATGACCCTAAACCTGTTGTTAAGTATCCTACTCGTGAGGGATCGATGCTAGATGTGACGAAACAATTGCAGTGATTAATTATATTCTCGTATCTTCCATTTTTCGTCTTTCATTTACCACATATATATATATATATATATATATATGCAATTGGATGCGTGCACATGTGTGTGTGTGTGCGCGCGCGCGAATGGTGTGTGTGTGTATGAGCGTGTGTGTGTAATAAATAATTTGGACAAAAAGGTATAATTTAGTTATTGTGTGTTTAAATGTTGAGTAGAACATCGGCACAGTTTAGGTTACCTGTTGTCAACCGCAGTTGTGGTACACCTCTGTTGGATCTACTTCAGGTACTCTGCAGTGACAGTTAAGGTAATAATATTAATTAATAGTAGGAGATGGATTTCGTTTTAGACTTTTATTAGGGACAACATATGTTTTGACAAATCAGTCTGGGTCTATCCAAGTACATTAATAAATAAAAAAAGTCTCCTTAGAGATTATTAGTCTCAGCTGGCTTTTAGTTGTAAGCCCATCAAGTTAAGGAATGAATAGAAGCAAATAATATTGTCCAAACGCAAAAAATTCAAGTAGGAATTCAAATCTTGCCTTCCAGTTTAGATAAAATGACCTAATCAGCTTTCGTTGTCATAACTGCTTAGAGAAAAAAGGAAGTAGAAGGAGAAAGGAAGATTAATACTTAGACAAGTAGTTTCATGTTCGTGCCTATACATACAGACAGAGGGACAGACACAGATATATATATATATATATATATATATATATATATATATATAATACAAAATGGGACAAGAACGCAAAACACCCGGACAGTTAGGTGATACAAAGATAGGACAACAAAACAACCAGATAGATGATACAAAGAAAACAAGGACGGGTCATTCGAAGTTTTCTTTTCTCAGTCAAGTACCAGATTATCTTCGTAATTTCGGCTGATTATACTTGAGATTACTCCAATCTGGCCAGCCCCAAGGAAAAACTAAGCTAAGAGCATTAGATTTCTTGGAAGAAAGCAGCGACTGTATACAAAAACAAGGGCGGAAAAAACGGACAATATTAAAGAAATACAATAAAAATAATAACAGGACATAACAACAGGTGTCTTTCGACTAAGGATGAATTAAATTAAGCTAGCGTGTGTGGAAATGAAGCCTTACGGCAGGGATACGAGTTTTCACAAACACAGGGAGGAATATCGATGTTGGACGGACTGCGGCCGACCAAGAAAGAAAGAACAGGCTTGGCCGAACGCCGGTCGCATGGGAAGAGGAGAGAGAGAAGTAGAAGCGGAGGGACAGAAGAATTAAGGAGGGACAAGAAAACATGACAAGGACACAGTGAAGTGAAAAGTGGAGGGAAAGTGAGCAAGAAGAGAAGGAAAACAAATGTGAGAGAGGGGGGAACGAAAGAACGAAGAATAGAATGAACGAATAAGCGTGAAAGGGCTGATAGACGGAAATAGAGTCGCAACAAACTTGCTTGCTGTTAAATTATCATTTGTAAGTTTGCGGTATGCATTACGTCTCTTACCTTCGTTTATACATGTGAAATCTGTGATGAGCCTAAATGACGCTGATGACCTGGAGTCGCCTCTGGTATACATCATACATATCTACATACATACATATATACATACATACATACATATATATACATATATATATATATACACATGCACATACATACATGTATACATACATATATATACATACATATACACACACATACATAAAGATGCGTGTAGATATGCACATGTATCTACACACACATATACATATATGTATATATATATTTATATATGTATCCATTCACATACACATACACATGCGTATATACATATATACACACATGCATGCATATATAGATACATACACACACACACACACACATATATACATATACTCTTTTTACTCTTTTACTTGTTTCAGTCATTTGACTGCGGCCATGCTGGAGCACCACCTTTTAGTACTTATTCTATCGGTCTCTTTTTGCCGAACCGCTAAGTGACGGGGACGTAAACACACCAGCATCGGTTGTCAAGCAATGCTAGGGGGACAAACACAGACACACAAACACACACACATATGCATATATATACATATATTCGACAGGCTTCTTTCAGTTTCCGTCTACCAAATCCACTCACAAGGCATTGGTCGGCCCGGGGCTATAGCAGAAGACACTTGCCCAAGATGCCACGCAGTGGGACTGAACCCGCAACCGTGTGGTTGGTTAGCAAGCTACTTACCACACAGCCACTCCTGCGCCTGGTATATATATATATATATATATAATATATATATATATATATATATATATATATATATATATATATATATATATATGTATATATGTGTGTGTGTGTGTGTGTATGTGTGTGTGTGTGTGTATGTATGTATCTATATATGCATGCATGTGTGTATATATGTATATACGCATGTGTATGTGTATGTGAATGGATACATATATAAATATATATATACATATATGTATATGTGTGTGTAGATACATGTGCGTATCTACACGCATCTTTATGTATGTGTGTGTATATGTATGTATACATGTATGTATGTGCATGTGTATATATATATATGTATATATATGTATGTATGTATGTATATATGTATGTATGTATATATGTATTATGTATACCAGAGGCGACTCCAGGTCATCAGCGTCATTTAGGCTCATCACAGATTTCACATATACATATACACACATCTAGATTGTAAAGTTACGTTTCTAAATGTTATTCGGATCTTCTTTTAGTATATAAGGTTTTAACACACGAAATCCGAGTTGTAGGTGTTAGGTTTGCATTAGTTAGGTGTGGTTTAGATCGTTGTATGTGAATGTGCTTAGCTGTATGCAGAAACTTGGGTAATTACTCCTTTGTTAACTATATTGAGAGTGGCTCTTCGGAACATAGCTGGCATTTACGAGATAATGTATTATAGGGACTCGTATGTCTGATTATCAATATACCTGAAGAGACCTTGACTGATGGGTTGAAACAAATGTTGTACCTAATAAAAGTCTAATATGAAATCCATCTCCTACTAATAATACTATATGTGTGTGCGTTTTTATGTGTATATGTATATATATATATATGTATATATATATATTATATATATATATATATATATATATATATATATATATATATATATATATATATATATATGTATATATATGTATATATATATATATAATATATATATATATATATATATATATATATATGACTGGGATGGCTTGTGTATTTTACCCTACTCCACTCACAATAACATTCTAGTTTTGCGACTGGGGAAAATATTCTATATGTATATGTAGTTATATCTGCTCATTAGAGCGTATTAGTTCTCTAATTCACAAAGTTTAGCTACCAAGGCTTTAATTTCATATCGCTTATCATACACAGTAGATTTGTAACTGAATTATTATGCTATAATAGAAGAATGAGAAAATGCTTTGATGATGATTTTGTGTCTATAAGGCGGTGGGGCTTTATTCATCGAAAGAAAAGAATATATTAAACATCAGGATGAATTCAAACAGGTTGACATCCTGGGCAGATTGAGTCATTAATGTGTAAACTTGACGAGCCAAAACTCCACCACCGCTAGAACTGCTACGCACTTTGTGAAGCAATTTAATTTCCAATAATTCAACCAATTTGAATATGAGTAGGATTTGATTGAGATTCGGCTGCTGTTTCGAACATCGGACCATAGCTTAGTGGCTAGATTTTTCTTTTAGGCGCTTATATGCTATAATAAATGGGAATTAAACTTCAACATGCATTACTTACTGCATGGTACAGTTTTAAGAGCAGGTAATATAAGAAGGCATATTTTGAAAGACACTGCGCAAATTAACTTCAATAAAAATATCTTCCTCTCTGCAAGGCGCAGGCTGTGCGATTAGGAAGTAGGCTTTGCAACCACCTGGTTTATAATTCAGTCTCACTGTGCATCAACTTCAGCAAATGAGTTGTGCTATAGCCCCTGTCCTTCTGAGTGAATTCTAATAGACGGAAACTGTGTGGAAACTTTCTGTGTATGTGTGTGCGTGTGTGTGTGTCTTTGTGCCTGTTTGTGTCCCCACCCTACTTGACAACCGGTATTGATTTGTTTAAGATTCTGCAAAAGGGAGCGATAGAATAAGTACCAGATTTTTAAAAAAAAAGTCCCGGGACCATTTGTTTAACTAAAAAAACGGTGCTCCTGAATGGTTGAAACATGGAAAAGGTAAAAATACTACAAAATTGTTCGTCCTTTATGACGTTCATAGACCTAATTATTAGTTAGTGATCCCATTAATCAAGTATGTCATTAGAGGCTCCACTGAAGAGCAGTTTTATCATAGAAAAAGGCAACTTGCTTCATGGAGAGAGCTTCTGAGGATTGGAAAGAGGGCGGACAAAAGTAACGCCAAGTCATCTGCAAACCCAAATCCATCAGTCTATCCAGTCCCCACGATTTTCCAAAACTGGAGTTATCCATATCATCACCCATGATGAAGACAATCATCACCAGGAAAAGTAACGGCGACAAAATGCAACCCTATCTCACTCCGGTAGCAATTTCGAACATATCGGTGATTCCTCTGCTCGTCTTCATGCAATACGGTGAACCTTTGTACAAAGACTTAAAGATGTTGATATATGTGCTCGGGACCAAATAGATTCTTAAGATATTCCAGGTCGCATCATGGTGAACACTGTTAAATGCTTTTTTAAAGTCGATAGCTGCACTTTATGTTCTCTTCCTTGCTCGATTATATTGCCCAACACGAAAACCTATTCCACACAGGACATGCTACTCCGAAAACCTGCCTGCTCTCCTTTCAATGCAGTATCAATCTGCTTCTTTAATCTATTCAGCAAGACACTGCAAAGAACTTTGCCAAACACGGATAGCAGTAATACTACGCCAGTTGTTACAGTCCGTAAGATTGCATGGAAAGGTGGTCCCACTACCCTATTCTTGGGTAGCGGGACCACATTTCTATGCATCCTTCCATCTGGCAGATCTCACTGCTTCCAAACAAAGTTAAACAAATGTCAGACATTGTACAACTGTTCCCCGCCATGCTTAAACAGTTCGGCAGGTATCTCATCCATGACAACTGCTTTGTTGATCTTCAACCTGCTTATTGCTTTATCCACTTCTGCTGTTGTATCAGCCATGTTGATGTTCATTTCATTTATGATTGGTTCGTTGCCCATATCAAAGATAATTGCTGTAATTGGCTGATTGAAAACTTCAAGGAAATGCTCATTCCAGCGCGTTGCTTTTTGCTCTTCCGTTGTAAGAACTTAACCATCCATAGCCTTTATCAGTACATTGAAATTATTCCTTACACTTGTTAACTCGCACACGATCTTATATAATGTTCTTTAGTCGTTTCTCTTTATAAGTTCTTGAGCTTCTAAACCATTCTTTTCTAGCCACTGCTGCTTTTCTCATCTGTACATTTTCTTCAGTTCCCGACGAATTCTCCGGTTGTCTTCATCGTAGAGCTTCCACTGGTTAGGTTAGACTTGTTTAATAATTCTTTGATTTGGCCTGCCTCCTTTCATCGATACAAGACTATGTCTCTGCTGTAATCCACCTTTCTTTGTTGGAATCTTTTCTCTTGTCTTAGGTGACACTTGCACTTTTTATTGCAGTCTGTTGAAACAGCTTCTACTGCTCCTTATTTTCGTTAATATGACGCAGTGCTTCAGGTTTGTTACTTCAAGTTTCTTCGATCTGATAGCTTTGATGTTTTCCCAAGTTTTTGAGTTTCACTATCTCAAAAAGTTTGTTTTCCTTGACCACTTTTGTTCTTTTCTACTTTCGCCGGACTCCTTCGACAAGATTGTAGTTCGATACAGCGTCTGCCACCTCCCCCTGTAACTTCGAATACCCAGCAACGATGGTCGCCATCGTCTGTTATTGCAGATGTAGTCAGACTCATTTTTGGTCGCACCATCCGGGAAGGTCCACATTATCTTGTGAATATTCTTGTGTTGAAAGGTGTTCCCCACAGCTTTGGTGTCCTGTGGTACCAATCAGCGGTACTATTCTTTCTCCATTGTTGCTGGTCTCATTAGCACAACCATGAAGTCCTACCACAACTGGAATACCCCAGTTGTTAGAATCCAATTGTACCTTGAAATTGCCAATGACAAACTTGAGGTCGAAATTCGGTTTTCCGTTAAGCAACTCCTGGAAGCGGTCATAGAAGTTATTTTGTTTATTGCATCATGCAGCTTCTGCTTCAATTGGCGCATAAACCTGAACTACAATAACTTTCTCGAGTCTGATTTAGAACCGTACTATTATAATCCGCCCATTTGGCTTCCAGCCAACCAATGCTGCCGTCGGCTATGTGTTCAAACTAATGCCAACTCCATATGTATGCTGGTCCTCTATGCCAGAATATATATATTCAACGCGCGCACACACACACACACACGCACACACGCACGCACGCACTCACGCACACACACACACACACACACACACACATATGTACTCTTTTATTTTTTTCTTTTGCTTGTTTCAGACATTTGATTGCCGCCCTTAAGGAATTTTTAGTCGAACAAATCGACCCCAGGACTTAATTCTTAATCCTGGTACTTATTCCATCGGTCTCTTTTGCCGAGCCGCAAGCGGTAATAGAGGGGATAGACACAGAAACAAGGACACACATATAGATATATACATACGTACATACATACATGCATATATATATATATATTATATATATATATATATATATATATATATATATATATATTATATATATAAAGGCAACTACTGGGTAGCTACACATGCTAGAAATAGACGCTAAAAGGCTCTAGAACTACCTTATTTGTCACTTAGACACGGTCTGAAAGCGAGGGAAATGAAGAAAAAAGATCTTTTTTGTTCATTTCCCTCGTATTCAGCCTGTGCCTATGTGATAAATTAGGCAGTTTTAGAGTCATTTAGCATCTATTTCTAGCACGTGGAGCTACCCAGTAGTTGCCCTTATTAAAATTATCTTAATGTAAATTTGTGTGATGTCTCTCTGTCCATTACGTGTTTATGTTCGTTAACTCCTTCTAGACCTTTGGTGCAAGGACAACGAAACTCAAACCAGCAACTCCCCTATTCCCTAGGAATGTCCTAAGGGATCTATATTTTTAAGGGCCGCCTAATTAGAGCCCCACTGACCCCCTTATTTTTATTACATTTAACTCGCTTCTGTGCTTATTCATTAAACTATGGTCAGTATCAGTGCTTAGCACATTTGCGGAAATAAGTTTTATTACACAACGGTAGAGGGCCGCGGAGCGGCCCAATAGTAGGGTCGAATGCCTCAATGGTGTTCTGCACTGGAGCTATATAGTTTTTACCCGTGATTATAATGATATATATATATATATATATATATATATATATATATTCAGGTGTTTATCCGTTTACAGATGTAATTATATAATCACATTCATTATGCACATACTAATTTTGAGTTTCAGTATAGAATATATCTAGGAGTTGGAGACAATTAATCTGTTAAAGAGACTACCGACATGGCATTTTTATTTATGATTCAATTTAGATAAGAACCTGAAGCATACTAAAACAGCTTTCTATCATTAGATTAGATTCCTCAGTTGGCGTTGGTGTACATCTAAGACCAAACTTATTTTGTTAGCGTTCAAGTCAAAATCTTTTGCAAAACGATCTTCTTACATCATACAATAAGTATTCTTCTATGAGCGGGCAACAATGTGGAGGATGTCCTTGACAGTTTGTGCGTTTTAATATGTATGAGTGGTTATGTGTTTGTGTATGTTCCTGAAGACTGCTTGTATATTAAGTAATAAAATTGTTTTTCATATATCTCTAGCAGCCATGTTTATCATAATATCAATACAATCTCAGTAACCGTAAGAAATGATGTTTTTTTATTCCTTAATCCAGGGGTTCTTAAAGAGTTTGCATTGAGCTTTAAACTAATTAAACAAAAGATGGGTTTTTGCGTGTTCAAACTGCTCGTGTCACCCCTGCTGTTGAACTCCAAAGCGATATCTAACGTATGACACCTTACATCTGTCTATCTCACATGCTGATATACACATACTCATTCGTTGTATTTATCCTCTCTGTCTGCCTGGGCATGCATGTTTCATTCCTTAATTTTCACTGCATTTAGCGATAACTTTTTCACTCCTGCTCTCCAATGACTTACTATTACTATTTCAATTCTCCTTTCTTTAGCATCCTCTATATTCCACTTCATTTACACATTCTGTCGCACTGTGGCATTTCTTTCATTTTTTTTTCTATCCACTCAGATATGTCACCATGAAGCACGAAGTCTGAGAAATTGGTATAGTACAGACATGGCTATTCAATGATTTTAATCTATCATATCTTTCAGAGATATCGGCAAGAAGACATTTTTATCAAATGTCAATGAAGAATGACAGCATTTTTGTCTCACTTCACGATAAACATACATGCATACATACATACGCACACACATACACACATGCATATATATATATATCCTTGCATATACATATGTCTATAAATAAATATATATATATATATACATACATACATACATACATACATACATAAATACATACATACATACATACATACATACATACATACATAAATACATACATACATACATACATACATACATACACAGACACACGCACGCACATATACACACACACCTACGTATGCTTGCGCATATGTTTTTGTCAATGTCTGTATGCCTGATGTAAATGCATGAAGGTATATATGACTGCACGCGCTTACGTACGTGTGTGTGTGTGTGTGTGTTTATTTACAAGGCTTCTGAGTTCAAGTGATTTTGAATACAAAGTTGATTCACACGCACGCATTTAATAAACTCATTTTTATAGATGTTGTGCAAATGAATTGGATGGGTAAACAACCGGGCTACTTCTTTCGAAGTAGTTGAGGAAAATTCCACAAGTTTATATGGAGCGGTAGGATTCCAATTGGTCAACGGCGATATAGTTTCAGTTCTCGATTGCAACATTTAACTTCACTTATTTCTCTGAACTTTAAAAGCTCAGTGTAGGTTTGTAAGTTCAGCAAGGAATAGGCTCAGCCGGGTTGTTTTACCTTGACATATTGCATCAACAGTACTGACCTAAAGCCCCTTGAAGCCGGTATTTTAGTATCATATTATAGTATATATATTATATTATGTTTATATTAGTATCTATATTAGGCAGTAATTTGTTGGAGGTATTTTCTTTTAAATGAATAAAAAGAGTTTTGAAAAAACTGTATATTTCCTCTTGAGTTAATTACACTTATATAAATAAGTTATTTCCATATAATGCCTCATGAATTAAATTTTTTTTTAGATGACTGAAATAATAAAATCAATGAATGAAAAACAATATAATTTTAAAAAGGAACGGCTGTGGAATTCTATCCTAGGGTGTGGCTTGCAAGAAAACTAATTTTTTAATCGATTACTTCTCATTTAGCATTGTTTTAAACATTCGCCTATCCATAGCATTTTCGTAATTTTGTCCTAAACGCCTATGTTAGTTTTCAGACTTTTAGTTAACCCTTGTTTCATACATTCTGGGAATATGTAATATATAAGATGCATGGAAGCCTTGGAAATATGTTCTTTTTTTAACTTGTGATACAAAGGACGGGCAAAAAAAAGTTAATCTAGGGATCAAAAGAGCAGCACTGTTGTTCACAGTGGAGGCCAGAAATCAGTCTAATTTTGGCCTTGCTTTCAAAAGTTGAAATATATTGGGGACTATGACAGTTGCACAGGTTTCATTTCCATATAGTACACCGAGACAAATCGACTTGGCAAAGATCCCTTCTTGGTAGTTAATCCAATCGACGTGGTACGAAGAGAGCATACACAACTAGTCAGAATCTTGTCAACACTCTCTAGTCCATGCATACTTATACGGGTTTATACATGCAATAAATACGAACATGCATAATATACAATATGTATACGTACATATATGAATTTGTATGTGTGTGTGTGTGTGTGTGTGTGTTTATTTACAAGGCTTCTGAGTTCAAGTGATTTTGAATACAAAGTTGATTCACACGCACGCATTTAATAAACTCATTTTTATAGATGTTGTGCAAATGAATTGGATGGGTAAACAACCGGGCTACTTCTTTCGAAGTAGTTGAGGAAAATTCCACAAGTTTATATGGAGCGGTAGGATTCCAATTGGTCAACGGCGATATAGTTTCAGTTCTCGATTGCAACATTTAACTTCACTTATTTCTCTGAACTTTAAAAGCTCAGTGTAGGTTTGTAAGTTCAGCAAGGAATAGGCTCAGCCGGGTTGTTTTACCCTTGACATATTGCATCAACAGTACTGACCTAAAGCCCCTTGAAGCCGGTATTTTAGTATCATATTATAGTATATATATTATATTATGTTTATATTAGTATCTATATTAGGCAGTAATTTGTTGGAGGTATTTTCTTTTAAATGAATAAAAAGAGTTTTGAAAAAACTGTATATTTCCTCTTGAGTTAATTACACTTATATAAATAAGTTATTTCCATATAATGCCTCATGAATTAAATTTTTTTTTAGATGACTGAAATAAATAAAATCAATGAATGAAAAACAATATAATTTTAAAAAGGAACGGCTGTGGAATTCTATCCTAGGGTGTGGCTTGCAAGAAAACTAATTTTTTAATCGATTACTTCTCATTTAGCATTGTTTTAAACATTCGCCTATCCATAGCATTTTCGTAATTTTGTCCTAAACGCCTATGTTAGTTTTCAGACTTTTAGTTAACCCTTGTTTCATACATTCTGGGAATATGTAATATATAAGATGCATGGAAGCCTTGGAAATATGTTCTTTTTTTAACTTGTGATACAAAGGACGGGCAAAAAAAAGTTAATCTAGGGATCAAAAGAGCAGCACTGTTGTTCACAGTGGAGGCCAGAAATCAGTCTAATTTTGGCCTTGCTTTCAAAAGTTGAAATATATTGGGGACTATGACAGTTGCACAGGTTTCATTTCCATATAGTACACCGAGACAAATCGACTTGGCAAAGATCCCTTCTTGGTAGTTAATCCAATCGACGTGGTACGAAGAGAGCATACACAACTAGTCAGAATCTTGTCAACACTCTCTAGTCCATGCATACTTATACGGGTTTATACATGCAATAAATACGAACATGCATAATATACAATATGTATACGTACATATATGAATTTGTATGTGTGTGTGTGTGTGTGTGTGTGTAATGAAATATTGTGTGCGTGTGTATATGTATAGAGGTTGGACAAAATAATGGAAACACCTAGCATCATAGCATCATAATTATGAAATATCTACAAAACAGTCAAAAGTTTGTTTATTTTCATGTTTTTTATTTATTATTAGTGTTGCTAAATATGTTTTGCTAAAATTGCTGTTTCTTTTCAGATATCATCAGCAAAAGGTAATTAAAATTCATTAAAATGAATTGTTGGTGCTCGTATGCAGGCGCTAGCGTAGCGAAAATAGCTGAAATGTTTAGCGTATCAAGAAAGTAATGTAGCCTTTGAGAAAGAGGGAAAAACTTCCTTGTCGAAACAAAACTCCGGAAGAAAACCAAAACTTTCAGATAGGGACCATCGGAATCTTATGCGAATTGCTAGAAAGGATCATAAAAGAACAGCTCCCCAAAATACTGCGAGCTTAATAACCACCTCGAGAACCCAGTTTCCACGAAGCGTTTAGAGTAGAGTAAAAACCTACAGAATTGGTGGAAGAATGTTATTTTCTCGAACGAGTCATCCTTTACCTTATTTCCGACTACCGACGGAATATACGTGGGGAAACAGCCAAAAGAAGCATTTGACCCAGACTGCCTTCTTCCAAGGGTTAAGCATGGGGGAGAATCCGTGATGATCTGGGGGGGTTATATCTTGGAAATCCGCCGGCCCAAAGGTTTCCCGTCAATACAGAATTAATAGTCAAGACTATTTAAGCATTTTATCTTATCGAATTCATCCCAAGCTTGCTGAACTGTTTCCGGAGGGAAACGCAATCTTTCATGATGATAACGCACCCATTCACACAGCTAAAGTTGTTACTGAATAGCACGAGGAACATTCCGGTGAAGTTGAACATCTTATCTGACCAAAACAGTCTCCAGATCTCAATATTATTGAACATTTATGGTACATTTTAGAAAAACAAGTAAGGCCTCGATATCCTCCACCATCATCACTACAAGAACTGGAGACTGTTTTAGATGAAGAATGGACAAAATTCCTTTGGAAACAATTCAAACTTTGTACGAGCCCATACCTCATAAAATTCAAGCTGTAATTACTGCCAAAGGCGGTCCTACTGCATATTAATATAAATTTGTTTGAAATTTTAAGGTGTTTCCATCATTTTGTCCAACCCCTGTATTTATATATGTACAGTAATCACTCACCATATCGCGGTTCACCTATCACGCCCTCAGTACATCGGGGTTTTTTATGGCTAATATATGTAAATTTATATCGCAGACTCCTCAGTATATCGCGGGTTTCTGCAGTCGATAGGTATTTATATTGTTTTAGATTCTAATTATTTCTGTGGTACAATAAGCATTTTCACGCCTAAAAATTAATGAATTAATAAATGAAAATACAGTACATTGTATAACACATAAGTTAAAATACATTAAAATAAAATACGTAGTGTACCGTAGATGAGTAAACGAAGAATTGCACATACTGTATGGAATACGAAACTCGGGTGGCAAGTGTGTGGTGTTGTTTTACATTATAATGAAATAAATATATACAAATTATAAAAATACTATAAAAACTTATACAGTAGTGTTTCTACTTCGCAGATTTTCACCTCGACTATTGCGGGTGTTACGTTCCACCCCACCACGGCGATAGTCGAGGGATTACTGTACATATGTTTCTATACAGAATGCTTCAAGCGAACTACAATACTCTCCTATCTCTACGCCTGGGCCAGGCCGAGTTCGCAACTGCTAGGGAGTTAATCAAGCTATCGCAAAAACGCTAAAACTGCGTTGACCAAGAGAAGAAACGCCTCAAACTTAAATTCATGTGGCTTCGTAGCAAATACCGACACAACCCGACCTATTATCCCGACACAGATGAACAGGACACGTCCACCGAACAGGAAAACACTACTATAGAGGACGCCATGAAGAACTAGAACTTTTCCCTAAATTATTCTTGAGCCAGCAGCAGAGCAAGAAAATCTTACTCGACTTGGAAGCTAGCTTTTGTTGAATAGCCTACCAACTCAAATGGCTATCGGTAATATAAAGAACAACAACAACACACTCAGCAAATTTCCCACGTACCAACTGGACCCTCCATGTTTGCTTCCATTCGGTTTCCTTGTATGTCTCTACTGTCATTTTTTTGTTCCCAACTTTGACCCTCCATAAATGCTAAATTTTATTTTAGAATTTATGGGAACAACGGATCAGAGCCGTTTGGCGTCTATGTCATTAGTGCCCTTACTAAAATTATATTTATATAATTATATATTTGTATTAATTTTTACCTGTACGGTTTATTACATGCTGGCTACTTGATAAAAGTTATATAGATTATAATATATATATATATATATATTATATATATATATATATATATATATATAAATAAATATAAGAGAGTGGTCATTATATTGCTCACTTAGCACCAGTTAATCCAAAAGGTTTCAACCACGAAAATACATGTTCCCATGAAAGCCAGTACGACTGTTAGCTCACACGGACAGGGCAGGTAAAAATAACAAAAATACAGATTATTTTGGGACAATGTTTCGCTATTATGAATTAAATGTAATATTACTTAATATTACATTTAATTCATTAATAGCGAAACAATTGTCCCAAAATAATCTGTATTTTTGTTATTTTTTACCTGCCCTGTCCGTGTGAGCTAACAGTCGTACTGGCTTTCATGGGAAACATGTATTTTCGTGGTTGAAACCTTTTGGATTAACTGGTGCTAGAGTGAGCAAATAATGACCACTCTCTTAATTTATTTTGTAAAAATATTTATATGTTATAAATATTATAATAATCCAGGTTTCTCGTAGCACTAGGCCACTTGGTTTGAATAAATATACTATAAATTAGTATCTAATTCTCTCACCCTTATTAATTAAATATATATATATTATATATATATATATATATATATATATATTATATATATATATATATATATATATATATATATATATATATATATACTCTTTACTCTTTACTCTTTTACTTGTTTCAGTCATTTGACTGCGGCCATGCTGGAGCACCGCCTTTAGTCAAGCAAATCGACCACGGGACTTATTCTTTGTAAGCCCAGTACTTATTCTATCGGTCTCCTTTGCCGAACCGCTATATGTCATTATTCAGTTTATTTCAAGGTTTCTTGCCAACAGAGAAAGAATCGGTTTCTAACCTAAATCCAAGGCTCCTACATTGGAATTTCAACTTCAACAACAGGGTATTTTTGTATGTATGTATGTATGTATGTATGTATGTATGTATGTATGTATGTATGTATGTATGTATGTATGCATGTATGTATGTATGTATGTATGCATGTATGTATGTATGTATGTATGTATGTATGTATGTATGTATGTATGTATGTATGTATGTATGTATGCATGTATGTATGTATGTGTGTATGTATGTATGTGCATATTTGAATGTTTAATGTATGTATTCTCATGCATAGTTACATATCTAGACATGCTCATATATATTTAAATGATAAACTTCTTGCACATTTTACAGATTTTTACAGTTCCAGTGATGGATTGGATCTGTAGTCTTCGAATTAGCTTTCTCCTTTCTGGTTTTGAGAAGCCTAATTTCTCAATATCTGTTACATATTCCAGAGCCCCAGTAATTACAGGTATAAACATGAACTTGTAATCTGGATAGAGTAACTGCAGATTTCTCAATAGTTCAGCGTCGGTGTTCTCTTTTTCACTGATCTTCAGCTTTATGTAAACATCCGCTGGGCAGCTAATTTCCACAAC
Organism: Octopus sinensis; assembly: GCF_006345805.1. Lineage (NCBI taxonomy): Eukaryota > Metazoa > Mollusca > Cephalopoda > Octopoda > Octopodidae > Octopus > Octopus sinensis. The sequence goes on from NC_042997.1 coordinate 72,131,169, forward strand.
TGTGCACAATTTCTCTTCTCTATCCCAAATTATTATGTTATGTCTGTTGTGCTTACATTTTATTGAGGTCTTCATTGGTACATTCCACCAGTATTTCTTTGTATTATGAGTGGCTATGGCTTCTACCATATTGTGGGTTCTTATTTCTTTGTTCTCGGGATTATCCTTCCGACGGATTTCATTATAGTGTGTCCTAGCTACAACGTCATATCTCATCGATAGATAATGCCGTGATGATATTTTCGGACAACTGCTTATGTGCACTCCATAAAGTCTGCATTGCTGGTCACACTTTACGGCTTTACTTGCACCTCTATCCCTTTGTGCATCAGGTATTTGGTTGATATTTCCTGTTCCTGGATTGCAAACGCATACCCTTCAAATTGGGAAGTAGTAATCCGACTATTGGTCCATGATAAACTGCTTTGATGATCGATGTTACTATCATCACGGAGCTTTCTACTAACATTGTCATGCATAGTGATCTTCTTATATAGGCTCATCCTTTCATCTGATGATACGTTGAGGTGAAGTCGTGTATTCTAGGTTATCAGATAAATTGTGTTGGTCAAGGAGTTGCCTTCCAAGTCCTATGATTTTATCAGCCTCTTGTATGCAAACTTGGTCAAGGGATGCACTTCGACACTTTATGTATGTATGTATATGCATAAAGATACACCTATATAGATAGAAGTGTGCGTGTGCGTATGGGTGAACATGAGAGTGTGTGTGTGTGCGTATGCAAAACATCCATCATAAACTATAAATTCATTGAACAAATTTAACTCTTATTGGAGCTAAAATTTAATTGTAGTACAACGCCGAAACAGCGAGAATATAAATATTCACACCAAAAAATGTATGCAAATTAACAAAAGAAACTAAAGACACATCCCACCATCAGCTGCCGGATATCATTATGGTTTTGACAACTGAAGAGAGCCATTCAATCCGGCGGTGTCAACAGTAATATTAGTGTTGCATAGGACTGATAGCCAAGAAGCAGGAGCCAAACATCAGCTTAATATGTTCATGAAGTCAATGCCTGTTAATACACGCAAAGCACAAATATACACACCAAACGTCCAATATAGATCATCACATAAATGTGGCTATCCAACATAGAAATTAAATGTAATAAAGTACAGAAAGTAAAGAAACTAATCAAAACGGATATTGCTAATTTGTGAACTTTAAAGCATAAAAATTATTAAACATAATAGCAAAGTGTAGCAAACTGAACTTATTGAGTCGAAAAAAAAAGGAGTTTGTGACATATAAATCAACACCTACACGTCACTCATATTTTCATAAAACATATTAATTAGCTTCAAAATCTAGGAAGTTGTCTCCGCCTTATTTTACTACGTGACCGTCGTCCTATCCAAAAACAATAACACACCCTAAAATTCTTCAGTCACAAACAAATCACACAACCATCATTACTCATACATGCCACATTCAGTGTATACACTCTGTAGATGTACTCGGAACACTCAGCATATGCATTTTAGCATATCACCATGACAGACAAAATTATGTATCATACACCAAATTATTCCTTTCTCACTCATAACCCTCTTTCACAAATACACCTTCTCTCTTTCTCTCCCTCACTCTTTCTCTCTCTTTCTCACTCCCTATCTCTTTTGTCTTTCTCTCTTTCTCATTCTCCGTTGTTAACTATCATGGCCTGATAATCAATGTAGTTTAAGTTTTTAAGGATTGAAACAAACGATTTATATAGGTTTAAATTTATTTTTTTATACAACCCCGTCTCTCTTGCCCACATCCGCGCTTCCCTCCATTTCACACAGAAATTTGCTACGTGCAAAAGGAATCGAAAGGAAAACCTAACCACTACATTCAATGCAAAGTTTTCTTTTATATGAGATAAATGTATTAAATACAACCTCGTCATCCCTGAACTTGGTAGTCCGAAGTTTACTCCTGCGATAAAGCAACGGATCACTGTGGAGTAGGGTTGCCAATTTAGCATATTTTATGCTAATCTAGCATTTTTTTTCAACATTTAGCAGAAAATTTTTGAATCTAGCATTTAGCAGGGAAAATAGCAGGTTTAAAATTTTATTTAGCATTTTCCTCTGATCATGACATTTCCACAATAGTTACCTTTTTTCTTCTTTTTCCTCCTTTCCTACTTTCGTTAAAGTATCTTACAGCCAAATTTTTGTACTATCGGCTATTGTTGAATTTTTCTTTCACTTTCATGAAACTTCAAATGAAAGTTTATCAAAAGGAAGTTTATTAAGTTATGAACTTTTCCAGCCACCCCGCTTGGATACAGAGTGGTGCTGGTGAAGTGGGGGGAGAAGATAACTCAAGCCAGGACCTGAACTCACTACACAATAATGTAAATATGTTGCAAAGAATGAAAGCATAAAAATTCGTCTTAACAATGCTTTATTCTGTAGTAATGAGGTTTTATTATGACAGGTTGACTGATTAACTTTCAGTTTGACTGTTTTTTCATGCTTGTTTTGGATTATATATCTTGATATCTTGTATAGAAGCACGGGGTGGTGGGGTTTCCCCCTTTATATAAATTTTTTTCAAGTGTTGTACTTATATTTGTAGTTATACCAATATATATTAAATGTAAGATTGGAAACAAAATATGATGTTCCAGGTGTATATCAGAACACAGTTTTAGGATTTGCGCAGATTTTATTTTTCCATTTATAAATTGGCCACCCTGCATCCTGAATCAATATTCTTCACCTCAAGAATTTGCAAGCAGCAAACATAAGAATTGTTAACGGCGAATGGAAGAATTGTTAGCGGCAAACTAATAAGTTGTGTTTTCAATTTTATATTTCTTATTAATCATTCAATTTATTTTCTTGATTTCCACTAAGGAGCAAAGTAAAAACAAAGACGTACCAGCAAAAATTCCGAAAGGAATGGCTTAATATGCCAACGTTTACTAAGCGATTAGGTGAAGTACCTAGTGACCAATCTAAAATACATTGCAGATAATGTAGATGTAATATGTTTTATTAAGCCACTGTGAAGCAAAGAAACATAAGGCATCAACTCCACAGCAAATGATTTCTCTTACCAATTTTATTAAGACCAAAAATGATAAGACATCTATGCTTGAAGCAAATTTAGCAATGTTTATTTGTTGCTACTCATCATTTAAAAGCTGTGATTACTTAATAGAGTTATGTAACAATTATATGTCTGACAGTGATATTATATCCAAAGTGAAGTTGCATCGTTCAAAATGTGCAAATATCGTGAGAAATGTTCTAGCTCCATATTTTGATGGAGATTTGATTTCTGATATAGGAGATAGAAAATTTAGCCTGTTATTTGATGAATCCAATTATATATCGATAAACAAGTTGTTAGGAATTGTTATCATATATTACAGTGACACTCACAAAAAGTGGCACATATATATCTCAGTATGGTATCTTTAGAAACATGTAGATGCTTTAAAAATCGAATTAGCGAAAAAGAAATTAGATATAAAAAATTTACTGGCTATAAGAACGGAAAATGCTAGAGTAATGATAGGAGTCAACAATGGTGTTTTCCAGAAACTAAAAGAATAAGTTCCTTCATTACTTTTATATAGATGTGTTTGTCATTCTTTACAGTTGCCAGTATCCCACACTTGTGCTGAATGCCTGCCCATGAATTTTGAATTTTTAGTATCCGAAACCTATAAATAATTCTATCATTCTTCAACAAGTAATGAGGGCGTTAACCGGATCCATTATTGACAACAAATTGTGGTACGCCCTGAAGAGAGCCATCCAGTTTGAGTCTATTGGGTTTAGTAAAGAGTTAGGATTTAAGAAGAATAGAATAGAAAGGGACCTAGTTAAGGCTCTAGAAGAGGCAATGAGGACTGGCAGTGCGCCCCAAGTTTTAGCTGCGATATTGGCACTCAACCAACACCTCGAGGCTAAACAGGAGAGAAGCATTGTTAGAGCTAAGCTTCATGCAATGGGACGAGAAGGAATCAACGCTATACCTTTGCAAGGGTTAATAGGATTCCTTGCAAGTGTGATGCTTTGGTCCATTTAGACCAATCTAAAGCTTTTGACTGGGTTGACCATCGGTATCTGGTGTCGGTCCTCGCGGCGGTCAGATTTGGTCCAGTCTTCCGTGGATGGATCATTGCTTTATATAGCAATATTGATTCGATCGTTCGGGTGAACGGTTTTTTCTCGAAACCGTTCTGTATCAAGCGTTCTGTACGTCATAGATGTCCCCCTCCCCCACTTCCGTATGTGTTGGCTCTGGAACCTTTGATGTGGATGTTAGAGAGTATGAGGGGCGGAGGTCGCCAATGTGTTTATCGCATCGGAGATCACCGCCTTCACCGTGCGTTGCCCCGATTCGTGGATAAACAAGTTGGAACGATTGCTCTTCTACTTTTTATGGAAGGGCAAAGGATCTCTTGTAAGGCTCTCTATCTGCTGCCAACCACCACTAAAGGGTGGGCTAGGGATGCCGTGGCTAATGATGCGCAGGCATGCGCTGAGGCTGAGGCACCTTTGGCTCTACCTGCATGGTGAGCGGGTGTGGTCTCCGTTCGTCAAACTGATATTTCCTTGGTCCACTAGTTTCGGTGAACTGGAACCTTGGATTAAGCGTTGACCAAAATTGGGAGCGTGGCAGGCTGAGTATCGTCAGGCACACGGGCTTCTCTCCCAGACGGGTAATGCCGGCGTCGAGGGTGCCACCTCGTCATTCTATAGAGGGTTGGTAGAGGCCAAGTGTGACGACGCCCTAGGGAAAACTTTGGGTTTCGATGATGGTGAACTTGCCGGCCTACTCCGAGGAACGTTTGGGCCAGGGCCTATGGATAACTTCCAAAAGTCCCTGGACTGGCAATGTTGCTGAGGAGTCTTACCAGTTTGAGATCAATTCACCAGGTACGGTACGGCTCTTCTTGCTCACCCACTTGCCTAAGATGCAAGCAGAGCAGTGAAACTGTTCTGCAAGCGATTGTGCAGTGTCCGAAAATTTCGGAATTGTAGGTTTATGTTGAACAACTGTTGTCACTTCTGGGAAGAGTACAACTGTCTTCCGAGTCAATAATAAAGATTGTTCCACCGCCCTCTCTGAACAAGGAAGGGAAGATCTGCTTTCTCTCTGTAGTGACTGTGGCAAAAGAGGTTCTGTGGAGAACATGAATGAAAGGAGTAGTGAACAGGCATCTTCGCCTCCAGCCTTGCTTTGGTAAACTTTTTCATTTTCCACATTAAAAGGAAAATGCTTGCCACTCAGTGTATTTGAGGAAAGATGGAAGAAAGTGGCAACCATGTTGAGAGTGGATGTGTGCCTGCTTAAGTGAGAACAAAAATGGATCAAAATAATTTCAGTGGTGGAACGTGGTTTGGGGGGTTACGTCCGTTCCCCACTCCATTATTATCATTCGTTACATTTATATTATTAACTTTTAACTTCATTCATCATCCGTTTGTGAATTCACCCCCGAACCCTTGTCTGTCCCCTGTTTGTATAACCTTAATGGTGTAATAAAAACCAATGGTAATTTGGACGCCAAGAGTTAGTGTCGCTATTTACGGTCAGTGTTGCTTGTTTGCTCGTTATATTACGGTTGTTGAATTGTTGAATATTGTTATTGTGTGTGTTGTCAATACACTATTGTTTTACTGCTTTGCGGCGTTCCTCTTATCGTTTTCCCCCTTGTTTGAGGGGTGGGGAAACGCTTGTTGGTGTAGATGGATTTCAGTTATGAAAGGTTGAGTCTTTCTGATTCGTCAGAAAGTGAAATGGTGGAGTCTATGATTAATATGGAGACGGAAATAGAGAGAAAATACGAAAAAAGGGGGAAAACAAGATTTGCGGCTGCGACAGGCGCTGCGGGGGATATAACGACGAAGGTGCAGGACGTAAAAAATATAAAAACATGAAAAAAGAGGGGTATGTAGTTGAACTGAACCCTCCAAGTGAAGTGTTACAAGATGTGCTGGCAAAAATAGTGACGTACAAGTCATATTTGATAAAGAAAAATACATCGACGTGGCAAAGAGGGATCAAATTGAAAAGTGCTTGGAATTCATCTGGCCGGAAATCAAGTACTTGGCCAGGTGCAACAAGTATGCGACAGTCGAGGTACGATTTCACACAGAGGAAAGGGCCATCTGAAGACAGACGAGATAATAGTACTGCCAACTTAACTTGGAAGGTGTGGTTCCAAGGTAAGAGTGGAGGAAATACCACCGGAGGTGGACGTTGCGTGGCTGGTGGCAGTCGTAACATTAGGCATGGAAGAAAGAATATCAATCCTCCAAGCAACAAGAATACCAACTTAGAACTGGCTGGGACAGATACTGGAAATAATTGTCCGTAAGATCTAGATAGCATCGCAGACACCATTTTGGTGGGTGAAAAACAGTTGAGGATTGTGGTGGAGGGCAGGAAGTCTCGTTATTTCAAGTGTGGCCAGAAGGGCCACATAAGAGCAGATGCCTTCCACTTCCCGTAAAAGCACCAGTGATCCCACCTCTGGGATCCATGTGTTCCAAAATGTTGGTGCAGGCAGAGGGAATGGCATCACAGTGTAGCGCTACGTTGACCAGTTCCTAAGACATCATATCGGACCCTTCTTCGCGCGTCACCATAGCCACATGTTCCAGCAGAACAATACAGTCTGGATCACCATGGACTATCTGCGTCAGTACAACATCAGAACGATGCCGTAACCGGCTCTCAGCCCGAATTTAAACCCAATTGAAAATTTTGTAGGATGAAATCCAAAGATGACTGAACCAGGAGGTCCCAAGGTCGACAACTCGTGTGGAACTGGAAGCAGCTTTCCTCAGAGTGTGGGCACAGTTACCAATGGTTTTTCTGAACCGTCTCACGCACTCTATGTACTGACAGTGTATGGCCGTTTTGGATACCCAGGGAAGTCATACCCGCCTTACAATATCGATGTGCTGGATCCACCCACTATCAGAACACATTACAGCGACCCATAAACTGTGGTCAAAATGCATCCAAGAAATTGACTTTATCAGATTTATCAAAATTTATCTCTGATATAATGAGATTAAAACATATTTCACAGTCACACACGTCTCTCGTTTCTTTTGTGGTTCAGTGTATTTAACCCAGGATAGTCATCTTTCCTTTGGCATGTATGTATGTATGTATGTATGTATGTATGTATGTATGTATGTATGTATGTATGTATGTGCGACGGTGGGAAGAAATACCTGGGTTGGTGTCTGAGGGTGCCGTAAGTCCACTTAGACGGAGGTACCCTTTGTCAGGCATCCCTCCGGGAGAAGGCTAACTCGTATGTAAAACCCGCTGCTCTGTTGAACCGGATACCTTGCACTTTGCTTGTCTGTGGGCTTCTTTGTATCGTTAATGAGAGTCTATGTGTTGTGAAAACGCACTCGACTTAAGACCCTTGAACGGGCATTGCTGATACTTGTCAGCGATGGTCATACTTGTCTAACGGGTAGACAGCCATATTATATGTATGTATGTATGTATATATGTATGTATGTATGTATGTATGTATGTATGTATGTATGTATGTATGTATGTATGTATGTATGTATGTATAATGCATCATTTTTTACCATAACAATTCAATTGTTGGAACAACTCAATTACCAAGCCCTTGAATTAGTGTGTAAGGGGCTAGGTATTCCAAAACCATGTCCGAATCTCAATGTAATAATCTGGTATAGTGTTAGTGTAATAATCTCGCAGAATAAACGTAACACACTTTTTTGGACTGTGTCTTTGAATTACAGATTCATTCTATTGAGGAGACTTTTCTACATTTTCCGTCTACACAATTTCACTCACAAGGCATAAGTCGACGCTATGGGACTGAAACCGGGCCTGGTATTTGCAGAGCGAACTTCTGAACCATTCAGCCATATTAAGGTTACACTCACACACACACTGACTCACATATATCTGACATTTGTATGTGTGTATTTCTATATCTGTAATATGAATGTGTGTGCTGTTAATGTTTATGTGTGTATATATATATTTGTGCTGAAAGATAATATATCTTTCAGCAAAAATTGATGCTACACTTCCCACAGTCAAAACCCAGATTTAAACGAGTGTAATGATCTGTCATTTTGAAATTGCATAACCTTAAAACAATAAACCCGTCACTGCGATGGGATTTTCGTTCCTTTTGAAAAAAAAAGACTTAAGTAAGAAATAAAATATATCAATAGATAAAAGAACAATATAATATTACTGCATACTTTATTGTCTGTTGTCTCACATCTCGGATTTAAGAGATTTGTACGACACTAACACTCTTTCTGCGTCAGCCATCCACATAAACAGTCAGACTTACAAAAAATCTGCGCACGCGCGCACACAGACACACACATAACACACAATCTATATACACTTGAATGTGTGTTTTTGTGTGTGTGTGTGTGTGTGCGTAGGCGCAGGCGTGGTTGTGTGGTAAGAAGCTTGCTTCCCAACTACATGCTTTCGAGTTCAGTCCCACTCCGTGGTAATGCCTTCTACTATAGCCTCAGGCGGACCAAAGCCTTGTGAGTGAATATGGTAGACGGCAACTGAAAAAGCCTATCGCATATATATATATATATATTATATATATATATATATATATATATATATATATGTGTGGTGTGTGTGTGTGTGTGTGTGTGTGGTGTGTGTGTGTGTATATATATATATGTATGTATGTATGTATGTATGTATGTATGTATGTATGTGTGTGAACGTGTGTGTGTGTGTGTGTGTGGCTGTTTGTATCTCGTTCCATGGTTCATTGTGTAGGCTAGTTTAGTTTCTCTGTGCCTACTTGGGAGAAAGTCATAACAAAAGGAACATATGCACTGAGAGGAAGACAGTTACTTGCATATATTTTTATAAGTTGCTGACTAAAGTAGGTTGAGAAAGGGCAACTTTTTGTCATTTATTTCTGAGTGCAATAAGGCTAAGATAATAGGCTGAGGATTTGTTTGGCAATGTATAAACATGTAGAGTTCATTTCGAACCCTATCTTAGCGATACTGTAACTGTTCGCTACATCACCTTCTTGCCAGATAAAATGTCGAAGACAAAATTACAATAATAAGAAAAAATTGCAAAATTGTGCACTGTGCGAAAATTGAAGAACGTTCAAAATCGTGATTATGTATACATATGCGAGAGAACGGTGCAGCTGTGGACATGAAAGAAGCTGAGACGAGAATGTGCATTCTCAATCTGTCATAAGTGTGCATGCAGTGAAACGTACCATACGAAAAGTGCAGAGATCAGGTGAGTCTGTTGTTGTGGTCGTGTACATTTGCTAAGAGTATGCAAGACGACAAAGTGTGGCATGCTGGCACCGCTATATATACCGTGACCATCCAGGGGTTATACAAAGGTAAGTTGTGTTTGGAAGCAAGGGTTCAGAGAACATGATGAGACATCCGACGTATGCTGAGTCTGGAAGAGAGTTGAGTTGGCACAGACAAGAAAAACAAGTAATTGAAGGCACAAATATTAAGATGTGCGTGTATTACGTTGAACGTTATAGCGCAAAAATTAAACAACCTGAGAGAAAACATGCCGCAAAAATCCATGGAATTGGACAAAATTGAAACGATACGAGAGCATGAAAAAATTGAGCGAGTGGCCAAAAGACAGACACATTATAAAAAATATGGAACATCATAAAAACACATGCAAGTTGATTGAAACATAATTGTGTTGCGTTTTATAAAACTGCTAACATGTAAATAAGTTTGCAGTGTAAGAAAGTATAGTAAATAGTACGAAATAATGTAAACAAAAAAAATATGGAATCACAAACTTGATACGGAGGAATGTTGCTGCAAATTTGGTGCTAAAATGCAAGAAAAGAAATAGCAGCATGCAAGGAAAAAGTTCTCGATTGTCGACATAAGTTTATATATACAACAGTCCATGTAGTATGCAGAATAAATGCAGGATTTTTTTAAACTTTGGGACTAATCAAAAGGTGTGTGGCGGTCGAAAATGTTACGCTTGCAGGCTTCCTTAGTTTCATTCCTGTACATATTGTGACTGGCTGTTGAACATGCTGCTCTTGCAAGCTTCCATATTTTCAGAGAGTTTGGTGTGGACAGCGTTATTTCTTTATATGTGTAGTTTCGCTTGCAGTTCGAATGTACACCCCGATGAATGTGCAGAGGCAATTGTGCAATCTAGTTGATCTGCGGAGTACATCGCAGTCAGCTGGATTATTTTTGTTTGTTGGATGAATTGCGTTTGAGGCCAATAGAAAATTTACTGGGGGTGGGATTTCGACGTCGAACTGCATTTGTTGTTGGATCTTTATCTTTTGACCTACAGATTAAAAAAATAATTTTTTGTAACTAAGCACTTTCAAACTTCGGACACTGGTAGAATGTGTCATATAAAATATCTTTTCCTCTTAGCATTTTTGAGAAAAACTTATATTTACGAAGTTATTTCACGTTGAAGTTGTCCTATTTTGGTAATTTAAACCAATCAATGACGTGTATTCAGCTGAATGAAATTACTGATGTTGTTTGTCAACAAGAGCTTCCTGTGGTGTATATTTTGTTTGTCACTGTCATTTATGACACCCTAACCCTAAAATCCTAATCGTAACCCATAAACACTGAACGACACGGCATTGGCATCGGTTAATAGCAAGAATACTTTTACCTGATGACTTGGATACGACAAAAGCTTAGTTGTTACAGTCTCGCTGCTACAGTATGAACGAAATACTTCCTGGGCCCTAAAGATGAAAAACAAGTAAATGATTTGTTTTATCTGAAGCATGTACGAAAATTGTTGGTATTGAAGAAAGCTCTAGAACTGGAAACAATGAATTTTACCAGTATGTAAAATATGTTGAAAGCTATCAGTTAGTCCCCCAAAAAGTTGATTCTTGTTGAGTCAAATTCTTATCACATCAAACTCAATGTTGTTTAAGGTTATTCTCAAAGTTTACGTGAATCCGTTCGTTTTTGCAACCGCGTATAATTATATGAACATAACATGAAAGTATGAAAGAATTTTTCATCAGGTAATCCGAAGATTAATGTATTTATTGAATTCATTCAACGTCTTGAAATGATTTCCAAATTTCAGAAGACTGAAAGAAAAACAGAAATTAAGAGGATCTAGAGGGGATATCATAGTGTCACATGTTGAAAGAAATTAGTATTGGTCTGATTACAAATGTCACATTTGTGAGTATAAGTATGAACCATCAAAATGTTATACGTTGATAAAACTCGTATTAAGTGTTAAGGAAAAATTAGTTTAAAACACCACGTGAACCTACAAAGGGGTCGAAGAAATGAAAGATTCTTTATGTATTTATGAAATTGGCCTGCAAAACACAACAACGTCCAATGTGAAACCTCTAATGGATAAAAACGATCATAATCTTTCTTCGGATTTCCTAATTTCTAATGAAGACATTTTAATCACTATTCAGACTGCATATCGCTGCTTGCATCACTTGTAAACCTGATGTTTTATTTTCATAGGAAGTCCGACAACAAAGGCATTTAAGCACCAAAAGTTGAAGTTATCTATCAAAGTGAATGAGTTAGATTTATGATGACGCAAAAGTAGTTAACAACTGAAGCAGATGAAAACAGTATATATGGGATCCTTTCACAATACGCCTATCCTGCTTTATATTTGTCAAGAGCATTATGAAGTTCAGCTGAAATGAAATATTCAAATACTGAATGGGAACCCAAGGTGATCGTATATGAAATTTTTCTGCTTGACTGAAAATTTAATATTTCAGATCATAGAAATGTTGAGATTATCAAACAGGATGATTATTCGGGCGGAAACTATTTGAGACAGACACGTTTTTTGTTTTGTTTTTGATACATATGAAAAGATCCTCCTTTAATACCGAGAATTGTAAGCATAAAGGTTTAAATAATGGATGGTTGCTTTTGAGATATTGGACAATCCCTTCTTAGTTTATCTACTTTGAAGGGAAAATATGATCATTAATAACATTGTCCTATGAAACTGCAGCACAAATTGTATATCGATACACCAGAAATGATGAACCATAATAGCTATGAACCTTAAGAGTGAACAGGTCATATTTGATCATGCAGATTAAATAAATGGACACGCAAATATTGATAGTGAACAAAACAAAGAATTAACTTTGAATAACACTCCAAGATAAAGATTGAAATTACACCAGAAATGATGAACCATAATAGCTATGAACCTTAAGAGTGAACAGGTCATATTTGGTCATGCAGATTAAATAAATGGACACGCAAATATTGATAGTGAACAAAACAAAGAATTAACTTTGAATAACACTCCAAGATAAAGATTGAAATTACACCAGAAATGATGAACCATAATAGCTATGAACCTTAAGAGTGAACAGGTCATATTTGGTCATGCAGATTAAATAAATGGACACGCAAATATTGATAGTGAACAAAACAAAGAATTAACTTTGAATAACACTCCAAGATAAAGATTGAAATTTGGCAATTGATAATGGAACTAACATAAAGGAAGCTAGATGCATCTCTGGAATAACGAAAAGAATGAAACTAGTTCATTTTCGGGATGTCATTGTTATGCTAATAATATTGCATGTATTTTGCGCACTTCTACGTGAATAGATCTATTGAAGGTAACTACTAGTTTGACATAATAACTTGGTTAGTAAATTCAATAAAATTTCTGAATTTAAAGGACTGCATTCGACCATGGCTGTATTTAGATAAACACAATACGACATGATACTAATTTTTTCTGTCTTTCTTCGCTTAAAATGCTTTCTAAACCTTACTAAGACTTTCAGGATTCGTCTTAGAAAAAAATTTTATAGTACTAAGCAGGTTACATTAAATTTCTATCTCTACCGCCCAAAGCAGGCTACATTTTCAGATAATCTAGCATCCACGATAGCTCGTAAATAAACATGAACAGAATTCTAAAGTATTGCATAAAACTTATAACGGAATGCTTGCAGTGGATTTGAAATCAAAATCTATGAGTTGATAGTCTACTATTATATCCGCTTATTTATTTTGCTTATAGCTCTCATATTTAGTGAAGAATAACGACCATTTTTTAATAAAAGAAAAGAAAATTCAAAATAAAAACATTTCCTTCTAATTAGCATTTCACGTGTACAATTACAGACATTTACAAATTCTTTGAAGATGGGCGTTTCCAGCTTGAAAGAATTTTGTAAACTGGTGAGAAATAAGATTATTTTTGACGAGGATTTTCGAAGCAATGGATAAATGTCTACCCTTCCAGAGTGTGTGATGCTTGGGAAGACTGCGCCAATCTTCCTAAACATGACCGTTTCTTGTCTTACAAAGGAGTCTTTACTTGCGCTCCGTCTTATGGATTACAACTCGTAATTCATAAAATTGAATTCCTATGATTTTGATTTTTCCAGTTTCAGCTCATGAGCTGTGGCCATGCTGGGGCACCGCCATTTATACGTATTTTATTACACATTATTATTGATCTAGAAAGCGAGGGCAGGGGATCTTTTGTCTACTTATTCCGTCGATATTTTACTTTGCTAGCTAAAATTCAATACAACATGTTGGCCAGATACTCCCTCTCAATGAACAAGATATTTGCGCACAAAAATTGAGAAATACAAACATAAAAGAATTGTCTGGTGTTTCTGACACAAACCAAAAGTTTGACTCATATAACAATAGCAAAAACAATAACAACAGCAACAATAACATCATACAGCTTTTCACAATAAGTTCCATAACGTTACATCAAACAGAGTTGGCAAAGTTTTTGTTGGAAACTCAAGTTAGGCGAATGTTTATGGAAAACGTTATCACCTTGGCCATTGAATTTTGCCAAAAGCGGTTATGGAAAACGTTGTACGTATGCCGTACAAAAACAGGTGGGGCCCTTTTGAAACCTCCTAAAAGTGAATTGAAATAGGATCTAGCAGATATATTGGACAGTATTTTACTTATTGAACGAGGTAAAACAATTGGTTTTGTCTGCTTACTTTTCGTAACTAACTCCAAAGCCAAGAGACAGGCTAACATGTTAAGATCCATATCTAGCAGTAAACTTGTAGCACAGTATAAATTTCAATGTAATACAAGTGTGAAAGTCAGGAGATTTATTCATTCTTTGGCTATAAGTACTTGGGGATTTCAGAAATGGATAAATTGATGGAGAAAGAAATGACAGAAAAATTTAAGGTGGAATACTTGCGCAGACTGAGACTGATTCTTAAGTCGAAATTAAACGGACGGAATAAGATCGAAGCTAACAACACCTGGACGGTTTCACTCCTTAGATATGGAGCAAGGGTAGTCGCATGGACAGTAGACGAACTAAACAGCTTAGACAGAAAGACAAGGAAGTTACTGACTAGAGATGGGTCACTCCACCCAAAAAGTGACACGGACAGACTGAATGTACCAAGAAAAAGAGGGGGAAGAGGACTTATTGGATGCGAACACAACATTAGAGCAGAAGAAAACAACATAGCGTGGTATGTAAAAAATGCAACAGAACCGCTATTATTAGAAGTAAGGTCAGGCTTGTGTAGGATGAAAGATTGCAAAGATAAAGAAATTGAAAACTAATGAAACTGAAAATAGGTGGGTAAAGAAAAAATGCATGGTCAATTTTATAGGGATGTTGAAGATAAGACAGACTGAGAAAAAATGGCTGTGGATGGCTAAAAGTGATTTAAAACCGGAAACGAAGGCTCTACACTGTGTTGCCCAAGAGCGAGCACTAAGAACAAACTACGTAAAATGCAGAATAGACAACACAGCAGAAAGTGATAAGTGCAGAATCTGTGGACAAAACGGTGAAACCGTATGCCATATTACCAGCCAATGTGCGCCACTAGCCCAGAAGGAATACAAGAGACGCCACGACAATATAGCCAAGCTTGTCCATTGGACACTTTGCAACAAGTATGGACTTGACAGAGCAAAAAATTGAAAACATCGTCGAAAATAGAAATGCAAAGATCCTATGGGATTTTATGATTCAGTGCAACCATGAGATAGAGAATGGGAAGCCGGACATAGTCTTAATTGATAAAAAAATAATCTTAATTGATAAAAAAAGACTATGCTGTATCATAGACATTGCATGCCCAGCTGACAACAAGGTATGGGATAAGGAAGAAAGAAAAGTCGAGAGATATGACAGGTTAGCTTGGGAAGTTAAGCAGTTGTGGTCGATGAAAAAGGTAGCAGTAATACCAATAATCGTCATAGCCATAGGAACAGTGAGCAAAAGTCTCGAGAATTAAGCAGAACAAATAGGGGCTGTAATAAGGGTGGCGCACTTGCAGAAAACAACACTGCTTGGAACCATTCGAATACTCCGGAAGGTGCTGGAAAAATAAGAGGTGTTACCTTAGTTTACTGGTAGTGAACAGCTGACACTGTAGTACATCTCCAGCGTTAGAAGCTGTGCGAAGGCAATAATAATAATAATCCTTTCTACTATAATCACAAGGCCTGAAATTTTGGGGAGGAGGCCAGTCGATTTGATCGATCCCTGTACACAACTGGTACTTAATTTATCGACCTCAAAAGGATGAAATGCAAAGTCGACCTCGGCGGAATTTGTACTCAGAACGTAGCGACGAGCGAAATACCTATTTCTTTACTACCCACAAGGGGCTAAACACAGAGAGGTCAAACAAGGATAGTCAAAGGGATTAAGTCGATTATATCAACCCCAGTGCGTAACTGGTACTTAATTTATCGACCCCGAAAGGATGGAAGGCAAAGTCGACCTCGGCGGAATTTGAACTCAGAACTTAATGGCAGACGAAATACGGCTACGCATTTCGCCCGGCGTGCTAGGTTTCTGCAGCTCGCCGCCTTAATGATGATAATAATAATAATATAATAATAATAATATAATAATAATAATAATAATAATAATAATGATGATGATGATGATGATGATGATGATGATGATGATGATGAAATTTCGACACAAGGCCAGCAATTTCAGGGTAGGAGATAAGTCAATTACATCGACCCCAATGTTCAATTGGTACTCATTTTATCGACCACGAAAGGATAAAACGTCGGTGGAATTTGAGCTTGTAACTTAAGCACGGATGAAATGCCACTATGAAGAAGATGAAATGCAGAATTGTTAGCATACCGAGCGATATGCTTAGCAACATTTCGTTAGTTCCATTATCAATTGCCAAATTTCAATCTTTATCTTGGAGTGTTATTCAAAGTTAATTCTTTGTTTTGTTCACTATCAATATTTGCGTGTCCATTTATTTAATCTGCATGACCAAATATGACTTGTTCACTCTTAAGGTTCATAGCTATTATGGTTCATCATTTCTGGTGTATCGATATATAATTTGTGCTGCAGTTTCATAGGACAATGTTATTAATGATCATATTTTCCCTTCAAAGTAGATAAACTAAGAAGGGATTGTCCAATATCTCAAAAGCAACCATCCATTATTTAAACCTTTATGCTTACAATTCTCGGTATTAAAAGAGGATCTAGTGATATACCCCACTCTGACTTCAAATTCCGCCGATGTTGGCTTTGCCTTTCATCTATCGGAGTCGATAAAATAAGTACCAGTTGAGTACTAGGGTCGATGTAATCGACTTATACCCTCCTCGAAATTGCTGGTCTTGTGCCAAAATTTGAAATTAAGAAGAAGAAGAAGAAGAAGAAGAAGAAGAAGGAGGTGGATTGGAGAAAGAATGATGGAGGAATAGGAAATAAATAAATAAATAATGACAATAAAGAATTATGATAAAAAAAAAACTGAAACGCAAGTTTAAAAACTAGGGTTATTTGAGCTGGAGATGTCCATTTCCTTTAGGCGTTGTCTTACCGAGCACAATAGATCCCACTTTCTTAAAGGATTGAGACATTTCCATGCATAAAATCTAAACAAATCTTTGTACTCGTGATATTTGCATTCAAAGCTTTTTCAAATGGGTGGGACGACATTTGCACCACAACATTTCCCCAAACAAAACCTTTTACTTATACGGAGTATTCAAAATTGGAATAGAAGTTCCTGGGAGATAAAATAGAATATAGCAATAAAAAAATAATAACTTATATATAACAATTATGTGAATATATGTCTGAAGGAAAAGCTCTTGAATTAAAGAACAACGGGACCAAAATCCAAAGACTTACCTAAACATTAATTTATACATAAAATATTAATTTATACATAAAATATTTCAGATTTGATTGATTTAAATAATTCTTCGGAAACTAAAATATTGTAAATCTATAAAATTAATTCAGAATGATTGTTTTGTTATTTAAACATTCAAGACAAATTTGATTAATAATAATTAAAATTAATTTTTCACGAAATATGATGTGAAACAATTAGCGATTGAAAGAAATAATGAATGTCCGTATGCATTAGATTAACTCACATACACACACATTCACGCACATTAATATGCGAAATACTAATTTGTGCATTTATAAAGTGCATATATGTGCATATACGTATGTGTGCACGTGTGTGCGCGTGTGTACAGAAAGAGAGGGAGAGAAGTAGATTGATATGCTTGTTGACGAATAGATAGAGAAATGGCGATATATACTATATAAAATACGTATGTCTTCGTGTATCAAAAACTGAATATTTGGTCTGTATGGATGTTCTAGATTTTCTCGTAGCATTGATGTATTATTTAAAATGTTTAATACTATATATATATATATATATATATATATATATATATATATATATAATCTTTCCATTTTACCAATGTGCTATCGGATCATCAACACAAATTAGACTAAAGAAGGAAACATTCTTCATTGAAAAGTACAAGCCCAGACTTAACCATCACAACATACTGATACAGAGAAATTCACACCAAGGGAAAGGAAAAAATTTTTAAGCGATTATCTCCCTTACACCGGAAGAAATCACTCATTACCTCCCCTTATTTAGAACTCTTTTGAACATAAACATAACGATAACCCTGTTCAACATAAACATAACGCCGCAAGAAATTTGAAAAGCTAAACGCGAAACCGGTCTTTCTTCTAAATTATGTCATTACAAGAGAAAAATATTCTTCAAAAATTTTTTTAATATTCTTCAGACATATTGACGCAAATATATATTTTGTAACATCTAAGCCTTCTGTAGTTTTTTCACTTTTTACTATTTTCTATATATATATATATATATATATATATATATATATATATAGTTTCATATTCTATTGCTTATGATTTTATCTTTCACTTGCTTCAGTCATTGGACCGCAGTCATGCTGTGGCACCACTTTGGAGGGTTTTAGTCGAATGAACCAACTCAAGTACTAACCTTTTTAAAGTTCGGTAAACAAAATGACACCGGATTTTCTTAAATAATGTAACTACCAATCTTGTAATAGCTATCTTTCTAGATATTATCTTAACTTTTAAGAGATGTAAGTGTTATCATATTCCAATAGAAAACCAAATAACAGCTTATAATCTATACGAACTGCAATCTGCGCTTTAAATATAATACTGGTCTCTGATACAAACATTTGGATCTCCATAATATCATACGATAGGTAAGGTTTTGAGAAGTACCTCTCCATTATAACAAGAAGTAGCTTTATTAGGAAATAAATAGAGAACTACCCACACATTTCACATTTGAGGGAATTCAGGAAGCAGAAATTAATCCGGTTCACTACTCCCTAACTTTGCCGTCACGACAATTACTGCCGGAGGTTTACTAATTGGCTTAGGGTACCACTTTCCGACTTCACATAAATATCATAATCCTTTTTACACGAATAAAGTTAAGGATAATAATTGCTGCTACAGTATTACCGCTTTTTGTATGACATAAATGAAACCACACATACATACAGACCTCAAGAAGCCCCTGTAAATTCTTAAATCAAGTCACTGAGTAAATAGTTTATCTTCAAAGCAATGTTATAGAAATCGACACTCGTATCGCTGGATGGTACAAAAAAAAATATACTGTTAATGGCTTCAAATAACGATATAATTAACATCTCTTTAGACCTAT
Organism: Octopus sinensis; assembly: GCF_006345805.1. Taxonomy (NCBI): domain Eukaryota; kingdom Metazoa; phylum Mollusca; class Cephalopoda; order Octopoda; family Octopodidae; genus Octopus; species Octopus sinensis. Next base: position 72,150,232 of record NC_042997.1, read on the forward strand.
GGGCAGGGAAAACGAAACTTCCTTGTCTCGATTTATCTGGACGTTTAGAGACTAAGGGCATGACTTCCCCAACTTTGTTACTGATAGAACTCCTATTTTAGGCTTTTTATAACTTCAGGCTTTACCTATCTGAGAATCTCCATAAATGGAAACAAGCCGAGGAATCCTTCAACAGAAAATTTTAATTAACATCACAGATGAATATTTCACTTGGTTCTTTTCTAATCAACTAACCAGGAATATAAAGCAAAACTAATATAATTACATTCTAGTGGCATTCTAGTGGCATTTTTACATTGTGGGAGCGTATTATAGTATATCATACAAGAAGTCTGCAGCAGATTTTGCTTTTATTCTTTTATTCGTTTCAGTCACTTGACTGCAATCATGATGGAGCACCGCCTTTAGTCGAACACATCGACCCCGGGACTTATTCTTTGTAAGCCTAGTTCTTATCCTATCAGTCCCTTTTGCCGAACACCAACATCGGTTGGCAAGCGACGAGGGGGGGAAAACACAGACACACAAACATACACACACACACACACACGCACACACACACACATACATATATATAATATATATACGACGGACTTCTTTCTGTTTCCGTCTACCAAATCCACTGACAAGGCTTTGGTCGGCCCGAGGCTATAGTAGAAGACTCTTGCCCAAGGTGCTACGCAGTGGGCCTGAACCTGGAACTATGTGGTTGGTAAACAAGCTACATACCACATTCCGCAATGGAAGACAACCAAGTTAAGAAGATACCAATATCAACCTATTTTCTAAGATGTGCACAGCAAAATTTCACCCAAAACAAATATCTGATCAATAAGACACGTGCAAGTCGTGCTAAAAATTTTTATGCTAATGAAAGCTTGAAACTACGATTATTCATGTATACACACAAACATACACGCACATATGCACATATTCACACACAAACACAAAGACACATAGACACACTAACACAAATACACACACACACACACGTACACACACACACACACACACACGCACACACACACACATACATATATATAATATATATACGACGGACTTCTTTCTGTTTCCGTCTACCAAATCCACTGACAAGGCTTTGGTCGGCCCGAGGCTATAGTAGAAGACTCTTGCCCAAGGTGCTACGCAGTGGGCCTGAACCTGGAACTATGTGGTTGGTAAACAAGCTACATACCACATTCCGCAATGGAAGACAACCAAGTTAAGAAGATACCAATATCAACCTATTTTCTAAGATGTGCACAGCAAAATTTCACCCAAAACAAATATCTGATCAATAAGACACGTGCAAGTCGTGCTAAAAATTTTTATGCTAATGAAAGCTTGAAACTACGATTATTCATGTATACACACAAACATACACGCACATATGCACATATTCACACACAAACACAAAGACACATAGACACACTAACACAAATACACACACACACACGTACACACACACACACACACACACGTACAGTACACACACGACACCCACACACACATGCGCGCGCACGTACACATATTCTCCGACGCTATACACAAACAA